>NC_143052.1:223746893-223898409 GCF_052426305.1 Pelodiscus sinensis
GGGAGGGCTCAAGGGAGGTGTGAGGTTCAGGGGAGGGGTTTGCAGGAGGGCCTCAGGGGAGAGGGTTGAGGCTCAGGGTTAGAGTTGGGAGAAGGGGGAGGTATCAGAATAAGGGGTGGGGTGGCTGTTGTCTTCATCCCAGGACTGGCCCAGGGAGGGGGCGGGGATGTTTACTCTGCCCTCTGGCTTCTCCCCAGAGCCAGGATGGGAGGGACAAAGCGGCAAGATGTGGGGGCTGCACAGGCCAGCTCTGCTGCCTCTCCTTGGTGCTAGTCTGAGGGCTAGAGAGGAAGAGCAGAAACCATCCCAGAATGATAGGAGGCAGGCAATGCTGGGCTACCCTGGCGTGGTGAGGGGCAGGCCATGGCTCCTCCAGAGGGGTAGAGCTGTGCTGCCCGGGCCCAGCAGTGCTTCCTGGGGGGATACCACAGTGATGGGGCCAGCAGGGCTTCTATGCTCCCCCCTCAGGCCAGTGGGACAGGTTTGGAGCAGAGGGCTCAGTTACCTAGGCCAGCCAACAATATGGTGAACCCCAGCTCCAGCTGGTCACTTTCTTGACTGGAGATTGGAAAAGGGCAAAGATAGTGCCCATCTATAAAAAGGGAAATAAGAACAACCCAGAAAACTACAGACCAGTCAGTTTAACTTCTGTGCCAAGGAAGATAATGGAGCAAGTAATTAATGAATTTATCTGCAAACATCTGGAAGATAACAAGGTGATAGGTACCAGCCAGCATGGATTTGTAAAGAACAAATCATGTCAAACCAATCTGAAAGCTTTCTTTGATAGGATTACAAACCTTGTGGATAAGGGGTAAGTAGTTGACGTGGTATACCTAGACATTACTAAGGAATTTGACATGAACTCACATGACCTTCTTATCACTATACTAGCAAAATTCATCCTAGAATATGGAGGGTGCATAATGGGCTGGAAAACCATTCTGAGAGTAGTTATTAATAGTTTACAATCATGCTGGAAGGGCATAACAAGTGGGGTTCCTCATGGGTCCATTTTGGGACTGGTTTTGTTCAGTAACTTCAACGATTTAGATATTGGCATAGAGAATACGGTTATTAGTTTGCAGATAATACCAATTTGGGAGGGGTTGCAATGGCTTTATAGGACAAGGTCATAATTCAAAAAATTCTGGACAAACTCAAGAAATGTTCTGAGGTAAATAGGATGAAGTTTAATAAGAGCAATTCAAAGTACTCCACTTAGGAAGAAACAATCAGTTTCACACATACAGAATGGGAAGCGATTGTCTAGGAAGTAGTACTGCAGAAAGGGATCTAGGGGTTATGGTGGACCACAGGCAAAAAAACCAAACCACCAAAAAAAAAAACCCACCACCGTGATCCTGGGATGCATTAACAGGAGTATCGTGAGCACGACATGAGAAGTCATTCTTCCAATTTACCCTGTGAGATTAGTCCTCAGTTGTAGTATTGTGTCTAGTTCTGGGCACTACATTTCAAAAAAGATGTGGATAAAGTGGAGAAGGTCCGGAGAAGAGCAATCCAATTGTTTAAAGATCTAGAAAACATGACCTATGAGGGAAGATTGAAAGAACTGGACTTATTTTAGTTTAGAAAAGAGAAGACTGAGAGGGGACATGATAGCAGTTTTCAAATATCTAAAAGGGTGTTACAAGGAGGAGGGAGAAAAATTGTACTCCTTTGCCTCTGATGATAGGAAAAGAAACAATGGGCTTAAATTGCAGCAAGGGAGGTTTAGGTTGGACATTAGGAAAAACTTCCTAACTGTCAAGTCAAACACTGGAATAAATTGGGCATGGAAGTTGTGGAATCTCCATCACTGGAGATATTTAAGGGAAGTTGGATAGACAGCTATCAGGGAAGATCTAGATGGTGCTTGGTCCTGCAGTGAGGGCAGGGTACTGGACTTGATGACCTCTTGAGATCCCTTCCAGTTCTAGAGTTCTATGATTCTTCCTTATGCAGGAGACCCCCTATGGTCGCTGTCCAGTATATCTGTCTCCCGTGCCCACTGTTCCCAGTGGTCATTGGGGAGCTTAACTCTCCCTCCTATCTGACCCCTCCCTTTCCATGTTATGGAAAACAATCCCATTCCATTCCAGACGAGCTATGCATGTTGTGCAAAGGCCATAGTTTGCTTACAACTGCACTAGAGTAAGTTTGAGCAAGTTTAGATCTCTCTTTTTGCTCTTTCTTCTGCCTTTGTAGGGATAACATATTAATGTATTGAAAATGATTCCCCCAAATGGAAGTGACTCCCCATAATTTGTTCCCCACAACTTAAAGTGTTTAGATTTATTAGGATTCTTCTTCTTCTTATTATTATTTGTTAAGATTGTTAAATGTTTAGATTTATGATTATTATTGCCCCTTTAGAATATAATATATTAGGTCATGTAACTTAGAACTGTTAAAAATATAATCCTAACTGTTAAGAATATAATCCTATGTAGCCAGAAACAGCCCCCCCCCCCCCCCCCCCCGTGCTCCAGGGCATGCGCAAGCTTGTGCAAGGGGCTGCTTGAAATTGACATTGCAGAGATACATTGTAACAATGCATTGTCAAGCCACTAACTCTGCTATGGGAGCCAAGCCCTGTAATTGTCTAAGGGCATTGTTAACTTTACTTAGCAGTCAGAGAATGTTTTAAGCAATACCACCCAGAAACTTTCTGTAACTACAACTTTTATTGTTATACAAAATACTGTATGAATGTATGAGAGAGTGCTTGGATGATGAATGAATGGTTCTAAGAGGTGCCAGCCTGAGAATACAGCAACAAAGGGCTGAAGAAGGCGTCAGGTGCCAGTGCAACCAAAAGGTGTCAAGTGGAGAAACTGGAGGTCCACCCGATGAGATCACTGATGAGCACCTGGCAGCCACCCTGGAGACATCAGCATGATACAGCAATTTCCATAGACTGGCATAGGAAGAAATTCCTATAAGAACTGGACTAAAAAACTATGGAATCAGAGTCCAAGGTTCTGCTGCCAGCCACCAGGAGCTTCAGATGCGCATCTGATCAGGACTTCGCTCCCCACTACCATCACTTGTGTACAGAGTACCTGGCCAGTATCCTGTCACAAGCAACTTCCAGGCTGGTAACTATACACAGAACTTGAATAAATGGATGTATAAATGAATGGTTATATATATATATATATATATATATATATATCACACACACACACACACACACACACACACACACACGTGTATAAGGGTTAAGTAGTGATAGGAATAAGTAGTTAAACAACGTTGTTTGCTTCTATCTTTTCTTTATTTTTTATTATTATCTTTACAATAAATGTGGCTTTTTGCCTTATCCCCCTCATAAGATCCTGCTTGCTTTTATTTGGTACAACACCTTCTGCTGCAAGAAAAAATGGCTGGCCCTATTGCCATTGCTTAGGAGAACAAGGGTATTTTGAAGATTGGTTCCTCTGCTTAAGTGATACGCTGATTGTAGTGACTCTATTTTGTGGGAGAATAACATTCCACTATGATGATGTCCTGTTGCATTGCTCTTTATTTGAATGTAAATAACACTTGTATTGTTAAATCATTTATATTGGTTGATTATGCAACGTTTAAAAAAAAAAATGATTTTGTATGTCAATGATCCCCGGTGGAAGGGAATTTGCATGTAGATTAATACATAGGAAATATAATTTATAGTTTATTCAATTTTTAGTCAAGTAGTTAAGTATAGAGCAGAAAACAAAGATAAACTATTATTTGTCAACAGTGAATGATGATCATTTCCTCCATTATACCAGAAAGAATGTTTTAATTCACTGGAATTCTGTTGCAGGATTATGACTTACCATACATACGAGTGCTTTAGGTTGTCTTCAAATAGAGCAGCTCACAGGTTCACAGTCAGTTCAATTATTATCTTGATTTTGGAGCTTTGCTGCAATACTATGGGTTTCGTTAAGCCTTGCACACAATGTGACACTTGTGTCTCACTGCATCAAGGTATGTTGTGACTTGAGCTTCAGATGATAGGATACAAACTGATGCAAGCAGACATGCAGTGATGCATGTAAAGGATAAATTCCATGACAAAGTACTCTGAAAAAACGTAATTTCTCTGTCTCTATCTTTCTCTTTCTCCCCCCTCCCTTTTTGTTTACACATAATTTCCAGCCAGTTTAGATTTAAGGTTAGGTTAGCATTTCCTTTGTCCCTTGTACCCAGGTCTCTCCTACTCCCCAGGACTGCATGAGCAGAGGCACTCATGAGGGTGGTGAGTGGAAGCCAGCCCCTAAACTTCCTCACAGTTTCCCAGGGTTACCGCTCTCCCAGGGTTCAATGGGAGTAGAGATAAAGGATCCTAGGGTGGGGGGGGGCGGGTGGTGGAGCGCACTGAACCCCAAATGCTAGACATGAATTTCAACACTCTACAGGTGCCAAAAACCATGCTGGTGTGTGTGTGTGTGTGTGTGTGTGTGTTTCCTCTGAGACCTTCATTATATGTCAAATTTCAAAGCAAACAGATGAAAATAAATAAATAAACCCTTAATAACAACAAAAAACCTTCATTGTGCATCCCATTTTAAACATTAAGAATTTCAAAGTTTCATGTTAATATTTGGACAGCCATGTAGACTGCCATCCTAATTATCCTCAGAGCAGATGATGCACATGGGTATTTCCCTGTCAAAAGTGACTCAGCTTAGAGGTGTGGAGCCAAATTCTTATATTAGGGGGTAGTTCAGTGGAAAGTCTCCTCAGACTGCAGTAACTGTACTGACACAGCCACCAAAGGAGCTAATTATCCAGTTTATATACTCTGATGCTCCTTATGGGCACCTGAGTCACCTGAATGGCACTGTCAGCGTTAGGAGATGGGGTGGGCAGCAGAGTTTTCCCATAGGGCTGCACATCTGTAGGGTTGATGCTAGGATGGGGTTGGGGAGCCAGGCATTATGGAATAGGGTTACTTTGACTCAGGTTTATGCACTACATTATGTAAGGCAGAGCAGGGATTGAAAAAGCCTTAACCTAGGGTTAAGGTACAATGTAAATATTCAAGTGCAGGGTTCCTTAATAATGGATCTGCTGACTTAAGTCCCACTAACCCTAGACTTTCATTCCTGTTTACACATACTCTGAAAGGTTTCATTGCTAATACCTGCCTGATCATGTTGAAACTGACAATATGGGTGTAAGCACCAGTGAGTTTAGCATATTTGTAAGTATCTTGATCAAATACTTACAAACACTGTTACTCTTTTAGAGGTGATAAATTGCTTATTATTTAGGCATCTTTAGAGCACTTGCAATTTGCCCTTTGGCAATTGGTATTTGGTGGTTTCCTGTACTTATATTAATATTTCCAAATAGTATTCATAATTCCAAAAGGTTCTGCTCATTATGTGTGTTCTTTGTATCCAGAGGTGTGCATACATCCAAACCACTAAGCCGTTCTCTTTCAGAGGACTATAATGTGTGTGCATGTCGACTCTGCTGGTGCACTGTAACAGCAGTTTGTAACAGTACTATGTTAAAGTGCCCTGGGGAACCTTAATGTGCAGTAGCAGGGTCTATGACCAGTTTAGAAACCTCACTCCTGTAGAGCACATTACCCAATCTTGTAGACAAGCCCTGAGAGTCTACATCCCTTACCGACAGTCTGTCAGTTGTGTCTGGATTGCATTCAGCTCCTTCCCTCACTTCCCATTACCATGGGCTGTCACAGAATTGCTGATTTGGACATACAGACATTGCATTTATCATTAGCTGGGCTCAATTTAACTTCCCATTCTAAGATTCAGTGGTAAATTGACATTTGTAGGAGAACCTTGCTTTGAGTAGGCAGCTAAGGACAATGGAATGAAATTCAAGTATAGACAGGTGAAATGGAGAGAGAGAGCTGAGATACCATGGATATGTCACTTAGGGCTTGATCCTACAAGATGCTGATCACTTTAGGCAGAGGAATAGTCCAATTGACTTCAATGGGATTAGCAGTGCCTAAAGATAAGTACATGCTGCAGTGCTTTTGTAGATTGAAATCAGGGACTCAGAATTGGTGTGACTGATAGTTTTACTGAAAATTTTAAATAAACATATATTTAAAGTTACCCAAACATTATCTCTATTATTAAGTTATTAGCCATCTCTTTCTTTACTATAGCTGGAGCAGTGAGTTTGGCCTTACATATTGTTTCTTGACTTATGGAGATGTTTTTTGCCAACTATTTTAAAATGTAATTTTCAATTAAATTAGTATTATTAAAAGTGTTATTTTATAGATTAATTAGGAAAGATTAAAGTGAAACAATTATTAATTTTAGCTTTTCAAAATCAATCACATCATTTTAAATTAGTAATAAAATGCTAAACATTTCCACACATTCTATAAATTAAACATTTAATGATTCAACTGTCCTTAAAGATGTGCTACAAAAAAAGTATGATTTTGAAATGTTTTCCCTCTTTGCTCTCTCCATGGGAAAACACAACTAGATTTTGGATCTCAATTTTAAATTGTATTTCAATTTGTGACCCTGAGGAGCTACATACCACTTCCTCCTCCTCCGTTATCACTTCTGCATTTATTCCTTTGATCCTAATCTTCTGCCAGCCCAAAGAAAAACAATGAGGCAGGGTTGCAACAGATTCACTATAGCTAGAAAAGTTAGGATAATATTTTTCAAATTGTTTGTTGAAAGACTTTCACAATTTCTCCATTATCTATCGGTGGATGGATGGATGGATTGATCTATTCATTCCAGCTTTGGTGACAACACTCAACATCTGACCCTGCTTTTACACATCTGCTATTCAGAAATATTTGTGTGATAAGATGCTAAACAATGCCATTTGTTTTGCAATTATCTCTGGGTAAACATTTAACTGACAGTAATGAGAAACGACGTAACAATCTAGCAAATAACTCTGTACACCACGTTCATGCAAGAGCGGCGTTGTTCCTTTAACAAAATGCAAAATGTCACTAAAATGTTAGGAAATATGGTGCACATAGATAGGCCCATAAAGGTGTCACTGTTTGAGACATAACTTTTATTTTACCCAATTTGTGTCTATTTGTTTACCTGTTGTTATAATTTTTATTATCATAGCACCTATGAGCCCTAGTTGTGGTCCAGGATCTCAATGCGCTAGGCATTGTATAAACATAAACAAACAGACAGTCCCTAACTAACTGCTTATATGGCTCAACTACACTAATATCTAAGCACCTCCTCCCCCATTACAAGGCCAATGTTACATTGATTTACACCAGTTGATCTCCACATGCTCCACGTACATGGCCAGTTTACATCAGCTGAGTAAGCTGGGTCATAAAATGGGGCAGATAAACTAGTTATGGTGTACATCAACAGGGCACAGGTAAATTTAATGACATTATTCCAAATCATCTAAAAAAATTATTTTTGGTTGTTGACTTCACTTTAAAGCACAGGGTGCTCACTTTCTTAGTGTGGTACAACACACTTCTTCAGATGGATGTACTTAAGGGCTACGTCGACAGAGGGCTGCAAATCAAGCATGTTGAAATTGCTAATGAAAATGGGATTTAAATATCCCACAGTCATTAGCATAAAAATGGCTGCCACTTTTTTCAAAACAGTTTTTTTCTAAAAAAAGGCAGTCTAGACGCAGATCTGTCGAAAATACAGCCTTTTTCGACAGATCCAGTAAACCTTGTTTTTGAGGAATACAGGATCTGTCGAAAAAGGCTTTATTTTTGACAGAGCTGCATCTAGACTGCTTTTTTTTTTCTTCAAAAAAACTCCATTTCAAAAAAAGGTGGTGGCCATGTTTATGCTAATGAGGCACAGGATATTTAAATCCCAGCTTAATTAGCAATTCGACATGCCTAATCTACATCTCTCTGTCGACAGAGAGGTGTAGGCTAGACACACCTAAGGAGTCCAGATTCCAAATAAACAGCAGAGAAAGAGAGGGAATGGGGGGGGGAGGGTTAAGAGAAGGAAAAAGAAGGGGAAAAAGAGGGGAAATTTGTCAATTAGAGTGTCTATGCTAAATGAAACTGATAGAGTGAGTACTAAGTGCCCTTAAATACTCAGTGCTTGGTTTTTTATGTCATTAGGATGTGGATTGCTTGAGACAGGAGAGGGGAGACACAAACACCTTTCTTCCATTAGTTTTAATGGGAGATTTTCTTCTCGAAGAAACACTTTAACTGAGCACTTAGTTATCATATCCAAGACTATAATTTTTTGGGAGGTGGAATTTTTATAAATGCTTTGCCTTGTCCAAAAGCTGCTCCAATTGAAAGGATGGTAAATGCTTCAATGGGAATAGATTTAGATCAATGCCACGCACTTCTAAAAATCCCACTTTATGCATTTAGTTAATTTTCTTTCTCCCCTCACTTTTTAAGCTACAGAATATGTGCCTTTAAACTTATTTTTATCTTTGTGGTTTTCTTTTCTTACTACCATGCATGGATCTTTTTTATCTCTTTATATTATGAATTATGAAATGTGCTGTAAAATAACATATAAGCTTGACAGAAACTACTGGGGTTTTCTTTCTCCACTTCCAGAAGATAGCTGTGATGTGAACCTTATAACCACAACAATCAACATATCATAGCTATTCTTCCTTATAAATCACTGTGGATGTTTGCCAGGTAATTCAGGACATATATAAAGCTGTTTGAGTGCGTCACTGTATCTGCATTGATTTCCAAACAGCTGATCATCTCTTTGTGGTCACTCACAAAAACAGCACTGATCAGATTTAATAGCAACCGCTTATTTTTCTGAATATTTATTGGACCACAAGGTTTTCTATTGGGAAGCAATCAGGTGTGTCTCACAGAAACAAGGGTGAAAGGGGTATGTTCTACACAAGTCATGAAAACAACTTCTTTATTTTTGAGCATTCAGTTACTGCCCAGTGATCTGGCATGCCTCTGACTGAAGGGTTTCCTGTTCAGCCTAGATTTAATCTAATGCTTCTATATAAGTTTACTCATTCACTGGTTACTGATTATGAACTGCCTCCTCATTTAATGAATATCAAATACCACTTGATCAGAGTGATACCACCTAAGGATTGAAATAACTTTCCCCTCTTTCTGTTCCTTTAGAATGGCACCTTTCTCATTATCCTCATTAACTGCGAAACCTTCAAATATTAGCTGTCTCTTTAACTAAGCTTCATTCATATTTGACTCTGCTATTAACTTTACTCTTTTCAGCTATCCTTTGTAAAAGAGTGAGAACTAATTTTTAATTTTCATTTTATCAGCTTGGGAACAGACCTTAATGTAAATCAAACCATATGTAAGAAAAGTAATTTAAATGTGTCTTCTAACGCAAAATCAGCAAGTATATATATATGTGTGTGTGTAAACAAAAGAAAGGGGGTTTTGCTATTATGTACCACTTGCTGATTGATTAAATTATTAAGTTCATTTATTCTTCTGATGATATCATGGGTGATGACATAAGAGATATTGTAACTAGTACTGGAGAAAAAATAAAGGTCACGTAAGTGTGACAAGTCACATGTGAAAAGGAAAAGAGTTGCCATAGGGTGTGTCTAGACTACATGCCTCCTTCGACGGAGGCATGTAGATTAGCCAGATCGGAAGAGGGAAATGAAGCCGCGATTAAAATAATCGTGGCTTCATTTAAATTTAAATGGCTGCCCCGATCTGCCGATCAGCTGTTTGTCGGCAGATCGGGGGAGTCTGGACGCGATGCCCCGACAAAGAAGCCTTTCTTCATCGACACAGGTAAACCTGGTTTCACGAGGCTTACCTGTGTCGATGAAGAAAGGCTTCTTTGTCGGGGCATCGCGTCCAGACTCCCCCGATCTGCCGACAAACAGCTGATCGGCAGATCGGGGCAGCCATTTAAATTTAAATGAAGCCGCGATTATTTTAATCGCGGCTTCATTTCCCTCTTCCGATCTGGCTAATCTACATGCCTCCGTCGAAGGAGGCATGTAGTCTAGACACACCCATAGTGCTGATCTAAGTACTTCAAAAGGGAAACTTTTGGACTGTGGTAGCAGGTAGCCATCAAAGAGTAAAAATAGGTGAACATGAGTCCCAGAAGTAGAAAACAACATCTGCTTTCATTTATGCATTGTAATTAGCACTACCTGAAATCTTGAGAGGGGTAGCTGAGTTAGTCTGTAACAGGAAAAACTTAAAAAACAACAAATAGTCTAGTAACTCCCATAAAAACTAACAAAACATGTAGATGGTATCATGGACCTTTCGTGGGCACAACCCACTTCTTCAGATGACAGGAGTATTAGAAGTCCAGATCCAAGAACAAATAGAGAAGGGGCTGGGGAGGAAGAAGGGGAAAAGGAGAAAAAAATAAAGACAGTGAATAGATGGTTCAAATAGTTACAACAGGCTGATAAGAACAATTAGCACCTCCATTGGTTGGTTGGTTGGTTGAGTCATTAGGATGTGGAAGGTAGTATAGGAGCCAGCTGATATTCTTGTTCATAACATTTGCATAAGAGTTAAACTTGTAAATGAAGTTAAGTTCCAATTCTTCTCTGTATTTGGTTTGTGGAATTGGCCTGAAACAAAACAGTGACATGGAGATCATGATACCATCTACATGTTTTGTTAGTTTTTAAGATGCTACTAGTATATTTGTTGTTTTTAAGTACTACTTGAAATGTTCAGAGAAATGAACAATAGCAAATCATATATTTTTTGTGTTGGTCTACTTTAGAGAGCCCTCCAAGCCAGTGATGGAAAAGGTAAAGGTAGAAGATTCTATTCTCTTAGCACCACCAAAAATTTCACTTGATTTCCCTGGGGTGTGTATGGTAGAATCCAATTTCAGGGGACCTCTGGTACTACTTGTCAGCTGTGCATGAAAGACTAAATTCAGATTCCCCTGTTTCAAGCAGTCAATCCAAACATAAAGAACCAACAGTGTTTAATAAAACAATGTTGAATAAGAACATTAAGAACCAAGCTTTGGGTTCATTTCATCTGCTGAAACAGATCATGGTGTCAAAAGCAGCTGAAACTGAACCAGAAATGCAGCTCCTCCCTATATTTTTTGTTGTTGTTGTCTTTATCATGTTAGGTCCTAATCTTGCAATGTGATCAAAACAATTAGACACCTGCATTCACATGGAGACTTCCTGACTTCAGTGAGACCAAGACTATCCCTACAAACCTGCCAAATACACAGCTGCATAGGGCACCATGAAATTTGGAGCATCTGTCCCCATCCTTTGGTTGCTCTTCTCCCACCATGAGCTGTGTCCAGCAGGGCCATCCCTATGGTGGTGTGGGGCCCAGAATAACCCCCTGCTCTGCTCTTATCCCTGATCTGTCCTCCCTCACCCCAGTTCCACCGCTTTTTCCCAGCCTCTCCTCCTTGCTCTGTTTCCACCCTTCCTCTGCTCCACCTTCTCCCCACTGTCATTCCACCCTTCCCCCAACCCACTTCCCCCCTGAATGACACAGCCTGGGAGACTAGCAGGTGGTCTGGCAGTGAGAGCAAGATTCAGACTCACTCCTACACTGACTGGTGGCAGTGGAAAGTGGAGCAACCCAGTCCTAGTCTGCTCTGCTTCCCACTGCCTGTGAGTGTGATGTCAGTTCCACCTCTTCCCCAAGACCCCTCCCCCAGGTGATGCCTTCACAGCCCTTATGCACAGCCACCTGCTGAGAAAAGGTCCTAGCATAGGGTAACAGAAGTGCTAGCAATGGCGCTGAGTGGAACTACTTATTTGCTTAATGTTATTCATACAGTGAAGTACTTTAATAGTTGAAAACTAAATTGAGGCCTCAGGGAAGAGAAGCAAAGAATATTAAATTTCTGTCCCAGCCAGAAAGTCCATATCTTGAAGCCAGACAGATCTTCTACTGATGAATGGGAGAAGAACTAGATCCAACATATTTTACAAGGACTCATTGTTTTTAAAGTTACAGACTAACATGGCTAGTCTCAAACTAACTCTGAGACTTTTTCAACATATTTATAACTATTTCATTTAATTTTTTTTGGAGCACACATTCTGCTACTGTTATTGGATTTTGGGAGGTGTCTTCCAAAAATTTTTAAAAAAAGTTTTACTGGATCTGCTCATGTTGAAAGGCTAACTACAAATGGAGTTTTCTCTCCTTGTCCTTTTCTCCGCTCTCTGTTTCATGTAAAGACCTTTCAATTTTTCTATCCTGTGTGGCAAGGTCCTGGCTCAGGCCCTTTGCCCTGGTACACCTTCTGGTCCACAAATCAGCTGGAGACCCTCTCTGGTGCAGTCACCCATGCCTTTTATTGTCAGCTACCCACCACCTTCTATTTAGATTTACAAAGCTTTAGATTGCAGCCAACTCAGCCAGCCTCTTCTTCTAGCTTGGGTGCACGCTCAGCCACACCCTGGCTCCTTGCTCCTGCCACTGGATGCCTTATTTAGCTCTCTGGATCACAGCTGCTTCTAATAGCCCTTAAGGCCTAGGCTTGCTCAGCTGGTTCTAATTGATCTTCTCAGCCAGGCCCTACTGGCAGAGGTCTGGCTGAGCCAGCAGTCTGTCCCACCTGATTGTGTTCTACATTAAAACATCTGACTTTTCCTCCAGTGAAAATAGGAAAGAGAAGTGGGTATTCATAGTAACAGTGAATAAACAGGTGCAGTTTTGTTGTAGCCTTGCTGGTCGCAAAATAATAGAGACACTAATGTGTATGTGGTAATAACTTTTATTGGATCCACCTCTGTTGGAGAGAGGAACAAGCTCTGGAGCAATGTAGACCACTTTGGGAGTGGCAAATGCATTAGAGCTTCACAGCTAAGATGGAACAGAGGCTATGTGTACACTCGTGGCTTCTTGTGCGAGTAATATGCAAATGAAGCTAGGTGTGGAATATCGCCAAGCCTCATTTGTATACCTAATGAGCCACCATTTTTTTCAGAAGAGGCTCTTGTTCAAGGAGCATCTACACTTCCCCTTCTTGCGCAAGAAAAACCCTCTTGCGCAATGCCGTTCTTCCTGAAAAGTAATAGGTGTAACGGCATGCGCAAGAGGGTTTTTCTTGCACAAGAAGGGGCAGTGTAGACGCAAGATCGCAAGAGCCTCTTCTGAAAAAAAATGGTGGCTCATTAGATATGCAAATGAGGCTCAGCGATATTCCACGCTTAACCTCATTTGCATATTACTTGCTCAAGTGTAGACATAACCTTTCTGGAGAAAACAGGGCAGAACATAGTGCAACATAATCAGGCAGACACCTGGGGCCAATTAAGAGCTTGCTGGAAGCAATAGGCTAATCAGGGCACCTGTAGCCCATTAAGGCCTCCTGAGGCTTGTTTACAAGGCCCCCCTGCAGGGATGGCAGTTAGCCTAAGATGTGAGTGTGAGTACAAGTACGGCAGAATGTTGTGGAGAAGCAGGACTGACTTGCTCAGGTATCAGAGTAAAGGTACTGGGAGAGATCCTTTGGGGAAAAGGCTCAAAGAAGCAGCTGCCAGACTGGGAGCAGAGGAAATCCTGTCTATTGCTGTTGCTTTAGGGTCCCTGGACTGAAATCCAAAGTAATAAGCAGGCTCTGGTTCACCCTGACCCTGCCTACACCACTACAGAGTTTGCTCCTGAGAAGGGAGACTTGGACTCTGGCAGGATTTTTTTTGCCAAACTATGGACTAGCCTGTGATAAGAAGGGGTTAGTAAACAAAATGTGACACTTGCGTCTAGTAAAGGGCAAGGGGCTCTATGGAGGGTCAAAGTGAGCTTCTGATGCAAACAATACCTGCCTCAAGCTTGGGACCCACAGGCCATGGTGAGAGTTTTGCCACAATAAGCAACCTCTGTAGCGTGTCCAGATCTGGTACAAAAGAAATTATATGGTGTAAACTGAGATCAGAAGGACCAAAGCAATAAAGGTTGCAGTATAACATGCTACTGCTCACTAAAGTTCAGTTTTCACAAATCTTCACAATGGACACACTAGAAACAATATTTTGCGAGATCTCACATTGCTAACTCCACAAAGAAATTGAAAATAGACAATTATCTTTTTAAATGCATGCTGTTGAAGAGCAAGCAGAGCATGGCTTTAAATCCTTTGATTTTGCTGAGGACAGTCAGAAAGATGACAATGAAAGGGTTCTGGCTATGTTTGATTTTTGTGGGTATGTTTATATCTCAGTGACTTACAAAAGAGTATGTTTTCACCAGAGAATTCAAATACCAGGGGAATATGTTTAATACTTTATATGAGTTCTTCATATGTTGGCTCAAAGCGATTTTGGTAATGCAAAACACAAAAATATCAGAGAGAATCTAGCTACTGGGTTAACAGGTAAAAACCTTCCACTAAAGAGAGATTTAACTCTAGCCACATCTGCAAGGATGGCAAAATAGACACAATTAATCAAACAACAGAACAAAAGGCAGAAGCAACTTGAAAAATCTGAAACTATATTAAAAGCTATAAGTGACACTTGTGTTAAAAGTTATCACTAAATCCCTGAGGCAAGGAAAGAGAATGCAGAGGTTAAAAAGAAAAAAATTCCAAGGCATGGAAAAAGTCATATCCCAAGAAATAATGCACATAATGTAATACACGTATGACATATAGTTATTTTCCAGCTGTTTACCACACCAAAGCACTAAGGGAGTCGACTCACATTACAGACAAGTAACAACATAGCATCTGTTGGAGAGTGACACTAGATATCATCTGAAGAAGAGGGCCGTGCCCATGAAAGCTCATGATACCATCTACATGCTTTGTTAGTCTTCAAGGTGCTGCTAGACTATTCATTGTTAAGTGTTTTCAGTTTGGTTATATCTAGATTACAGTGGTTTTTTTTTTTCAAAAAAGTGGCCTTTTTTCTAAAAAACTTCACCTGTGTCTAGACTGACACTGCATTCTTTCAAAATTAAATTGAAAGAATGCAGCAGGTTTTTTTTTTTTTTGACAGCGGTAAACCTCATTTTACAAGGAAGAACACCTTTTTTTTTTTTTTAAAGAGCTCTTTTAAAAAAAAAAAAGGTGTTCTTGACCACAAACAGGGCTTTTTTCGAAAGAGAGCACCCAGATTGCCTGGGTGCTCTCTTTCGAAAAAGCAGATTGCTTTTTTGAAAAAGTTGTAGCTGTCTAGACAATCTCTTTCAAAAGAAGCTTTTTTGAAAGGTTCTTTCAAAAAAGCTTATTTCAAAAGAAACATATAGTCTAAACATACCCTTACAGACTAACTTGGTTACCTCTCTGAAGCTTTTGAATATTCATAGTAATACTACTGACTTTAAAAAAATTGATTCAGAACTGACATAGTTATCTTAAAGGGGACTTGCAATCGTCTTCAACCCTTCCCAAAGCTAAAGTCATCTGACACTGCTCCGAATACCCTGGAGAGATTCTGAATTGCACGGACCGTTTCACCACAAAAACAACATACAAAGACACAATATTCTGAGTACTTGTGATCAAAGGCCAACAACTTTCACAGCCACAGCATGGTAATCATGATGAGAAAAATGGAAGAACTTGACAGAAGTTTTGATGATATTGGTCTTCTGAGAAAAGATTATCTTAAGAGGCAATGCTGAACCATGTAGAACAACACCTCTATCAGACAGACCTCAGAAGAGACCAGCTGTAAATTCAGAGAACAGATTACCTGATTGTAGATGACTATTTATCCAGGTTTATAGAAATACTATACTAACAAGACATACCACATTGCAATGTTATCAAGAAATAGACGTGCACTTTTGCTTACTTCAGTGTTCCAGAACAAGAAGTGACAAACCATGGACCACAATTCACTGCAGCAGATCAAGTTATTTGAATGAAACATGATTTTGATCATACTATAAGCAGATCACATTATCCACTAGTGAATGCAGATGTTGAGAGAATTGTACCTACAGTCAAGAGAACCTATAGCAGGAAGACCCATTCCTTGAGCTTTAATAACAGCTAGTGGATATAGTTCAGCACAACTTGTGATGGAAAGACAACTCCAAATGGTTCCAGTTTTGGAAAAGAATATATTTTCAGAGTGGCTGGACATGAAGAGCATAACCAAATCAGATAAAAGGGCAACAGGAGTTTATGAACACTTTTACAACAGATATCACTAAGAAAACTGCCATGTTTAGAGCAACGCTCATGTGAAATTGGTTGGGGAAAAAAATCAATAACTCCAACTGTCATAAATAAAAAAAAATCAGTGCTCAGATCATATGTAAATGAGACTGATAGTGGAGTGTTCAACAGAACCTGTTGACATATATTGTTTCTTCATCAGAAAAGATAATCTAAAGAGAAAGCTCTACAGATGACAGATATAGCTCATGAAGAAGTAAGGATTCCAAACAGACCACAGCTTATTATTGCAACTAATAGACAGTCAGATGACCAAGTTGTCAGAGGCTTGAGTCCTTATATAGAAGATAATTATGATTCAGAGACACTTAAGACTAATCTGCACTAAACTTAAAAGATAGCATGATAGTGTAAATATTTTAAATGGTAGGAATGTAGAACTTAAAGGATCAGATGGAATGGAATGCTAAACTGTTATCCTGTTTAGCCACTAGGTGGCACTGTGTGCAAAATACCTAGTTAAACAAACCTCAGCCATACCTAGCAAAGCATTAAACAATCTTTCGATGATCACAACTTGTGTGTCTAAGCAAGCTCTGTGAATAGTTTATATCAGGTTCAGAAGAATATGATACGGGATGTCTCTCAAAATCTGACTGCCAAAAGCTTGGACTAGATAATAGGGATGGATTACTCCATATATTACTCTGTTCTGTTCATTCTCTCTGAAGCATCTGGCACCAGCCACTGATGGAAAACCGACTAGATGGACCACTGGTCCACCCTATTGTGTCTATTCTTATGTACTATGTTTAGTGTGCTAGCTTTCACTGAACTAGCATGAATATGCCTGTGCAAGCTGGGACTCACAGCTCTAGGGCCAAATGTAGACTTAGCCTCTGATGTGAGAAGAAGATAAGAGAAAGAAATGGTAGAAACATATAATTAATTTGAAAAACAATCCCTCTCTTATGGACAGATTGCATCACTTTTCAGAGATAAAATACAGGACTATGTAGCACTTTAAAGACTAACAAGATGGTTTATTAGATGATGAGCTTTCGTGGGCCAGACCCACTTCCTCAGATCAAGTAGTGGAAGAAAATAGTCACAACCATATATACCAAAGGATACAATTAAAAAAAATGAACACATATGAAAAGGACAAATCACATGTGTTCATTTTTTTTAATTGTATCCTTTGGTATATATGGTTGTGACTATTGTCTTCCTCTACTTGATCTGAGGAAGTGGGTCTGGCCCACGAAAGCTCATCATCTAATAAACCTTCTTGTTAGTCTTTAAAGTCCTACATAGTCCTGTATTTTGCTTCAGCTACACCAGACTAACATGGCTACATTTCTATTACTATTCTTCAGAGTTAGTCATCGTGACCCTAAAGGGGGGAAAAAACATCTTTGTTGTCTGGCAAAACTAAAAAATGGGGAAATACCATGCCTTCCTTGTAAAATTCAAGCAGCTTTCACACTGCAATTAGCCTGGTATTTTAATATGAATGGAAAACACGTGTATTGACTAAGCCCAGGCTTTTATCCAGATGGCTACATTAATTATGATTTGATAATAACAACTCTGCATTTTGCATGATTTCCCTTTGTTGTGCATTACATCCCATAGAAGAGCAAACAAGCAATGTCACCCCTAAATCTCAGCTTGGTTTTCCTGAGTCCCAAGGAAGGGGTGGGAACATTTTCCATTTGTCTGTTGTAAGGTTCACAGAGCTAGCTTATCATCCATTAGCAAGCCAAGATGACAGTTTAACACAATGACCCTTGTTCAAATAATGATTGACAAAGGTGATCTATTACCCTTCCTCCTTTGCTAAGGGCTGCAGCGATCTAAGGGGGAGGGGGAGAAATAATTTCAGCTTAGTTCCCAGATGATTCATTGCAAAAAGAGTCCTTTTGTATGAAAGAATAGTGGGAAGCATTTTTAATTCTATCTGGGACTAGTCCATCTTTTTCATTTGTAGCAGCATAAAGTACTGAAAAGGGTCATAAGCTACTACTCTGGATTTTTCCCCTTCTTTCACACTGTTTAAATACTATTCAGGAAACCTGGTGTCATCTGAAAGCCTTCTGAAAATGTGGTCATATTTTTAAAAACCCTTAAAACCCCTTATTTTTAGCCTACATCTCTTTTCTTCCCTTTTTCTGCTTTTTTTCTGGTGTAGCTTTTTATATATCTATAAAGCTGTGAACATAAAAATGATCCCATGTAAACAGTATAGCTAACTGAATTTTGAACAAGATACTTTTTCATTGGAAAATTTCCTTCTAAAAAATTTACAAATTTACAAAATAAAGTTTCTATTTTTTAATTGAAAACTCAATCATGTATTTGCATGTTTTAATGTAAAAATGTTATTCTAGGAGATGCACTTGAAAGTCAAAATTTCAGAATTCAAAATTTTTGAGAAAATTGCCCAAGATTTTCATTTTTATTCTAGTGCCACAACATTTCTTTGAAACTGTCCTCAATACAGAACAATTTTTCAACAAAAAAATGCAGATTTGGGTCTAACAAAAAAATACACAAATTTGGGTAATTTTTAGCTAGCGTTTTTTGGGAAAAGAAAAAAAATAGAAATGTCAAACAGGTTGTTTCCCTGTTTTTGAAATGAAATATTTGGGATTGAAGTACATGTGAGGGAAATCAATTTTAACATTTGATAAAAAAATTCAAAATCAAAACAAAATGCGTTATTTTGGATTGGCTAAAATTATTTTTTTCATTAAATGAATTTTTGTCTAACTTTTTTGTTTTATTGAAAAATTGATTTTTTTTTTCATTTTGGTTTGAGAAAAACTATTTATTTTTGGATGCTTTTGGTTTGGTCACCAAACTGAAAAAAATGGTTATTCTAGCTGGTGACATGTCCAGCTAGAACCCTTCTTTAAGCAGAACCTCTTTCCCCAGTCCAACCAATCACATTATAGTGAATCTTGTGCTACTCTCACAACTCCTAAGGGACTGTTGTAGGTGGTCCTTAAATAGAACCATTGTGAGGCTGCTCTTACTTATGTCAGAATGACAGAATTAAAATTAGGGATATGTGTCTAAAACAGCAACAACACCAAAACTTATCCACCACCCACTGGGCCATGTGTAGAGATCATTTTAGATAGAGCTATGGATTTGGGCCTATGGGTCTGATTTTCTTGATTTAAGTAAAAGTTGGATTCCTTTCTGTATTAGCTGTCAATGTAAGAAATAAACTTTAATTTGTCACTGATGCTATTCAAAAATAAATAGGACGGAAAAAAGTTTACCTTGAACTTTGTAGGATAGATAAAAAGACACTTTGAAAAGACACACTTGCAAAGATGCATACAATCACACTCTCCTGAATGTATATGTTGCAAGCTCATCAGGATAGGGATGTTCTGTGTGTATTTTCTACAATGTGGTCCTGGTCTGGGAATAATACAAATAAATAATAATTAATTACAATTATGCCCCAAATGTTTGATATAGATTGTGCCATATATGCTATAATTACTTTAGCACAATTCCTTTTTACCTCAGTACCAGCTCTTTGTATAGCATAATAGTCATATACCATATACATAAAAGCCATATGTTGGAGTGCATAAAGTTTATTTGTTCCAGCAAATTTAGAAAACTACTGATGGGTCTACGTCCCTTTTTTTCCTCAATTCACAAAACCATCACACTTTTTAATATTGAACAGGAAAGAAACTGATGCACATCACTACACACAAAATGGCTAGAAGATCGGAAACAATGGATAATAATAAATAGTAAGTTTTTAGAATGGAGAGGGGTAACTAGTGGTGTCTCCCAAGGGTCAGTACTGGGACCAGTCCTATTTAACATATTTATTTCTGGAGAAAGGGATAAACAGTGAGGTGGCAAAATTTGAAGATGATACTAAACTGCTCAAGATAGTTAAGACCAAAGCAGACAGTGAAGAACTTCAAAAAGATTTCACCAAATTAAGTGATTGTGCAACAAAATGGCAAATGAAATTTAATGTTGATAAATGTAAAGTAATTCACATTGGAAAAAATAATCCCAAGTATACATACAAAATGATGGGGACCGATTTTAGCTATAACTACTCACAGACATTTACCTTCCCCCTCCTCCCCCCCCGCTGCATCCCCTTTCTGTTCTGAAATGTGATTTGTCCTTTTCATATGTGTTCACTTTTTTTAAATTGTATCCTTTGGTGTATATGGTTGTGACTATTTTCTTCCACTATTTGATCTGAGGAAGTGGGTCTGGCCCACGAAAGCTCATCATCTAGTAAACCATCTTGTTAGTCTTTAAAGTGCTACATAGTCCTGTATTTTACTCAAGAGAGAGATCTTGGAGTCCTTGTGGATAGTTCTCTGAGAACATCCACTCGATGTGCAGCGGTAGTCAAAAAGGAAACACAGTATAAATAATCATTTAAAAAGGGATAGAGAATGAGGCTATGTCTAGACTACAGGGTTTTTTTTTTAGAAAAAAGTGGTATTTTTTCGAAAAAACTTCACCTGCGTCTAGACTGCCACTGCATTCTTTCGAAATTAAATCAAAAGAACGTGGCAGTTTTTTCGATGGCAATAAACCTAATTTTACAAGGAAAAATGCCTTTTTTTGAAAGAGCTCTTTTGAAAAATGGTTTTATTAATCACAAATAGGATGTTTTTAAAAAGAGAGCCTCCAGCTTGCCTGCGTACTCTCTTTCGAAAAAGCAGATCGCTTTTTTGAAAAAGTTGTGGCTGTCTAGACGATCTTTCAAAAGAAGCATGTAGTCTAGACGTATCCTAAGACAGATAATACTTTATTGCTTCTATGTATAAATCCCTGGTATGCCCACATCTTAAATATTGCATACAGATGTGATCACTGCATCACAAAAAAGATATATTGTCATAGGAAAAGGTTCAGAAAAGGGCAACCAAAATGATTAGGGGTTTGGAACAGCTGCCATATGAAGAGAGATTAGACTTTTCATCTTAGAAAAGAGGAGACTGAGGGGATAGAGGTCTATAAAATCATGACTGGTGTGGAAAATATGAATAAGGAAAAGCTATATTCTTGTTCCCATAACATAAGAATTAGGGGTCACCAAGTGAAATTAATAGGTAGCAGGTTTAAAACAAACAAAAGGAAGTTTGTCTTCATGCAGTGCACAGTCATCCTGTGGAACTCCTTGCCAGAGGATGTTGTGAAAACCAGTACTTTAACAGGGTTGAAAAAAGAACTAGATTATATAGATTATCATAAATTTATTCATGGGTCCATCAATGGCTATTAGGCATGATGGATAGGAATTGTGTCCCTAGTCTCTGTCAGATACTGGAAATGAATGAGAGGAGAGGGGTTACTCAATGATTACCTGTTCTGTTCACTCTCTGTGGGGCATATGATATTGGCCACTGTTAGAAGACAGGATACTGGCCTAGATGGTCCTTTGGTCTGACCCAGTATGGCTGTTCTTATGTTCTTAACTGGTATTTGTTAGCTAATGTGTGGTTTATGCCATTGAAATCACCTCTTGAGAGAAACAAAGCCAATACTGTCTACCCCTTCTAATAAGAAATTTCCAGTACACCTTAAAGAATAGTCTAGGCCATTATTATAGGAACATGCTGTGAGAAAGCAATATATTTCTGCAAAAAAACTCTCATCAAAAATCTTTGGGGAAGGTACAATCTACCTTATACAGAAAGAAAGCCAATTCCATTTCCCAAACTCCCTGAAATATAAGAGGCTTAGTGGGGTATCTCAAAAGAAGGATAAAATCTGGAGATTAAAAAGTCATATGGCACATAAATCGAATGAACAGAAGGAGCTGAGAGAGTTTGTAAAGGAGTAATTTTTAGCATTCGCTATAATTGGTCTGCTATAGTACTTACTCATTATCTGCTTTTTTAGTTATCACCATTTTTTTTCTGGAACATGATGGATAAGTATACTTAGGAATTTGAAAGTAAAATGTGTCATTTGCATAAAGGTTTCATTTTTAACTCAGTTTCACCATTATGCTTCTTAGCATCAGCATGGTAGAGAAAAGGCAAAGTAGCTTCCATGAGGGCATGCCTTATATTGCCATAAATCATGTAAACTTTGACTTCTGAACAATGGCTTGACACACTTTTTCTCCTCAGTTTCATTTTAATTCTATGACAGTAACCTCAGTTTGATAATATACAAATTAGAGAAGGTGGCACTGTATGTTTAAGGATTAAAAATGAGGTTGCAAATAACACTTTTAGAATATGCTCATTATTTTTGACAGGCTGTGGAAATAAAGCATAAGAGAGTTATTAAACTTCAGCTGGAACAATTATGAGTTGCTGAAACATGCACCTCACATGTTTAATCGTGAATGGAGTCTCTTTTGGTGAGAGCAATGTGCCCTCTGATAGACATGACATGTGAAGGAGAATGAATCTCGTGATTTCCAAAGAGGCATCCGCTACTGTAATGCATTAAGGTGATTGTCCCATGTGGGACTTAATAAGGGATTTAGTAGGTAAACCATGTGTCAGATTATGCTTTCCTTTTCAGATACTGACAAACTTCTGCACTGCCAGTGATGGCAGACTTCACTGAATATTAGTCCAATTTTCTTAACAAAGAATCAGACCACTTAACTGTGATATTCAACAGTCAAGCCCCATTGTTATCATTTGCTGCCTTCAAGATGCTTGGCACTGCACAATACACAACATAGAAGGCAGAACTTCTAAATCCCTTGCTAGTATTTTAGCCCTAGGCAACAATGCCTTCCTTTCAAAATGTAGGCCTTAGGATGCAAAAATCAGCACATTGCTACATTGGAAACTCCATTGCCAATTCTACCTCCATATCTACTCAAGTGAAACCATTATAAAACCTGATCACATCAGCCACCATCCGGGGCTCATTCACATGGATATCTACTAATGTGATATATGCCGATGTAAGCAGAGTCAGGATAAGCTCAACACTGACATCTGGTGGTGAATTGTGGTGAGTTGTGTAAAAAGACTTCAGGGGCTGATCTTGTTTGCATAGGCACACCCACCCCACCTAGTATGAGCCCTCAGCAGCCCAAATGGTTGCAGTTTCTCTGTTATTTAAGCAGGGAAAATAAAGTGTTGTTACCCTGATTATGTGACTCAAGGACAGTGGAACTGTTTGACAGAGGGATTCGCCATCAACTAAGTAGCATTCATTAGACAAGAGACATGGGTTCCAAACTCAGTGAAGTGAGAGAGGCTGGGGACAGGTATCTGGTGGTGAGGCCCCTTTCTGAGGGCCTGAAACATCAACTGCACTTCCTCCTCTCTCCACTGAGCTAATTTTGATTCCATTAGGAGTCTAGTTACAGGCTGCTGAGCTGAATTCACTTTGGGCTAATGGTGCACCAGCACTGAGGCTCCCCTACTATGTGCTGAAATTGCTAAAGAGCTAAAATTTACTAAGAGCTGAAATCACTGAGTGCTGTGGGGGAGCATGAAGCTATATTGCTGAGCAGCTGGCAGAGCAGTTTGCGGGATGGCTGGCAAAGGAACATTTCAAAATTCTGAACAGCCTCAAACAGTTTTAAACAACCTTCCAGTGAAATGTTTCTTCTTCCATCCCAGATGTTGAATTGTACTCTGTATGGGGCATAGAGGCCCACAATGGCAAAGTGGTAGTAAATGAGGGCTTGTGAGACCAGCTGCCTTCACCTGCAGCAGATGTCAAGTGTGAAGTGGGGAGTCAAGTACAGAAGACCTTGCTCAGTTGGTGCCTGACCAGAAAGATGAGCAGAGATCTTATTTTCCCCGCTGTGACATAAGCTTGAAAGTCCGAGATAGCTTGCTGGTTGGATGAGCCAGGTGGTGTATGGAATGACTGGGGCCTAGAAACAGATCAAATGATTTGTTGTTTAAAGATTCTGAATCAAAAGGTAGGTTCCCAAATGAAGACTCATTAGCTGAACCTATTTTGAGTTCTTGGTTTTCTCTTGTTTTTGGAATTTAGTATCTTGGAAGGAGTAGGAGTCAAGTGTTTCTTAACTGGAGGGCAAAAGCACCACTGCACTGGAGACCCTGAGGTAAGGTTAATGTTGGGTCACCAGGGAGGCAAAATCTGTTGCATGTCCCTAAAACTATACTGGTTGGATGTGCAGACTCGGATTTGGGATGGGTTAAGTTCTAGTACACTGTGATGCAGAAAGGTAGAGATGGGAATTTTCTGTAGTTAGATTGGGGACATTCCCGTCTTTCTAATGGATATACAGAAATTTCTAAAAATATATTAATTATAAGATTGTGTTTGTTTTCCCAGTGAATCGTATACAGTTGCACTCATGGTACTAGAGTAGCCCGCTTCTACAGAGATCATATTATGAGTACTGGTTAAAGTTGTAATCTCTGAAATAGGTTTGTGGTTGTATTTATTTATTTTATAAAATATGTGGCATTTTCAGAGGGTACGTTGGTGTGGTGTGGGCTGAATGGTTTCTTAGCCTGTTTGAAATAACTTGTGTAACTTGCAAGTAGCTTCCTAAAATCACAAGTGAGGTATGCAGGCCTCTCTAAGGAAATATCCATAAAAATGTTAAGCTACATCATTATATCATGCTGTTATATAATGTAATTAGGTTAAAATGTGTTTTCTGTATGTTATAATTAATCTAAATTCTAGTGAGAGAAGTACTAACTGGAATAAGGATGCAAAGGTATTGTCTACTACCAATTTAGATACATGTTTATATCTTGTTATATAGAGTGTAATACTATTCGTATCAGTGAAACAGCACATGGAATTATTTTATACAAAAAGTGCACAGCACACAGTATTGGCAGAGTTGTATAAATTTGCATGGTTTAGTGAAGCGCCTCTGCTCTATACCAGCAAAGGAACAAGTGATAAGTGTACAGCAGAGAAATAGTGAGTATTTACTAACATATGTGGATCACCTAATTTAGCAGCTAAATTTGCTTCTTTATGGTTATTTGTGTCATCACTGAATTGTATTCAATAAAGGCTGTGCCGTTGGTTGAAAATAAAATGTATAGGTCTAGGGTGTACTATTTACATACTATTCTGGTCTAGGGAGGCATTGCATGTAAAGCTCATTTAAAGTCACTGGGCGTCTTCTATTGAGTTAATGAGTTTTGGATCAGGACCCAGGAGGGATGCAGAACCACACAGGACAGGAGAAATACCAAAGACATCCTGATTTAGAAGAGAAGGGTGCTTTCCAGAACTTCCTCTTACTTAGGGAAACATGCAAACCATTTCATGTCTTCAGAAGTAGCAATGCACTTCCTCCCTCATCTGCAGCAAGCAGCTGAAGTTCTTTATGATGATAGACAAGATCCCCGATCTTTATCTCTGAAGTGTCTGTCATCTCCCCTGTTGGGTCAAAGTGCTGCTCTGTTGGGCTGCTGGTGAGATGGTGAAGAAAAAACTCATGGCTTCCTGTGTCCCCACGTAGCTCCAGAATCTGTGGCAACTCCTGAGTTCTTCAAAGAGGAATAATGTGATAGATGGCAGGAGCATTATATTATGCACTACTGGAAGGTGCTCAGTTACTATGGCAATGAGGAGACTAAAAGAACCTGTCTAGAACAGAGCTTATCAAATAAATTACTTAAGTAGACCTGGAAGGGAAAAACATCCTTTTCCATCTCACAGGAAGACTCTTTCCCTCCTTTACGTTTCAAAGTTTCTGATTCACACACTTGTGGCCTTCAGTCTTGATTAGGGCAATTCACTGTATCTCTGATTGAAACTGCTGATCAGCCCGGCTGTTCAGTGGAGAGCATTAGTCCAGATATCGTAATACTGAACCTGTAATAAAATGATAGGTGCAAAAAAGAATGAAAACCACACATACATTCTATCGCATTATTTGAGAGAGAGAGAGCATGGTGTAGTATGTAATTAAAGGCTGGTATTCATTATCACAAAGGGCTAGAAAAGACCTTGTTTTCCTAGTATCTAACCTAAATATCCCTTGCTGCAGATCAAGGTGATTACTTCTTGTCCTGTCTTCAGTGGACATGGAGAACAATTGACCACAGTGCCCTTTATAAGGCTAAGTCTACACTACACTTATCTCAGAATAAGTTATTCTGGAATAGTTATTCTGAAATACCTTATTTTGAAATAGCTTGTCTACATTGCAAGGAAGCCTCAAAATTAGTCCAAGGCAGGCTTCACTAATGTAGAAGTGCTATTTCGATTTAGAGTCCCAGGGGGAATAATTGAGAATGGCCCTTGTGAGGGCCAATCTCAAAATAGCAGAAAGTGAGGCATCTACACATGGCTTATTTCAAAATATCTATTTCAGAATAGGTGTTATTTTTCATAGAATGAGGTATATAGAAGTTGGAATAAGCCATCTGCTATTTCAAAATTATTTAGAAATAATGGAATTGCTGCGTAGACGCTCACAGTTATTTCGGAATAACTTTGCTGTGTAGACACACTGTAACTGTCCTTTATATATTCAAAGATTCTTATCAGGTCCCCACTCAGCCATTGCTTCTCAGGACTAAATATGCCCAGTTTTTTTAGCCTTTCCTCAAAGGTCAGGCTTTCTAAAAACCTTTGTAGGTTTTGTTGGTCTCCTCTGGGCTCCCTCAAAGTTGTCCACAACTCCCATAAAGCATGCTGTCTGGAACTGAAACAGTACTCCTGCACAGCACTCACTAGCGCCAAGCGGAGCAGGACAATTACTTCCCATGTTTTACATATGGCAATGATATAAATATATCCCAGAATGATATTAGCCTTTTTTTGCAATTACATTGCAATGTTGACTCACAGTTTATTTGTAATCTACTATAACTCCCACATCCTTTTCAGCAGTGTCACTTCCTCGCCAGTTATTCCTCAGTTTGTTATTGTGCATCTAACTTTTCCTTACTAAATGAAGTATTTCACACATGTCTTGACTTAATTAGCTGAATTCAGGCAAATTCTCCAATTAGTTAAGGTCATTTTGAAATCTAATCCTTTCTCCTAAGTGCTAGCAAACCCTCCCAGCTTGGTACCATTTACAAATGTTGCAAGATTACACTTCATTCCACTATATAAGTAATATCACACAAACCCTCAAAGGCACTCAAAATTGCACAGTCACTCTAGCTATGGCATTTCCTGGCTCTGCAGTGCTTACCCATAAAGCATTGTTTTGATCTTTAAATAGATAATTATATGTGTGTATGTATAGGATGTTGAAAGTCAGAGAGGGTTCAAGGAAGAGCCACATGAATAATTCAAAACCAAGAATACATTCACTAGAACGAAACTCTTCAATCAACTTAATCTTTTTAATTTATTGAAGAGAACTCTAAGAAATGACACATTTATAAACTAGAAGTGCTTACACAGGGAAAAAATTTCGGACAGTAAGATCTTTAATTTAGAGAAAGAAGGCTATTTCAAGTGTCTGGATTTGTAGCTAGACAAATTTAATCTGGAAACAGGGCATAAATCTTCAACTATTTGAAAATCTTAACAAAGGTTATGGTGGATTCTCCAGCGGTTGAAGCATTTAAATGAAGAATATGACTTTTTAAAAGTTGTTGGACTTGGAAGAGGAGATACCATGAGAAAGCATATGGCCTATATAATGTGGCAAGTCAGACTATACAGGCATATCTACACTAGGAAATTATTTCTAAATAACTTTCCTGATATACTCTCTCCCACACACAGGTTTAGATGTATATTTGATCTCCTGTGGCAACTGATTCAACTTTAAGGCAGCAAGGTTAGCATAAGAGATGTTCTGCTTCAACTGAGATAGGAAACTTTGGGCAGCAAAGTGAGAGATTCCTGCAAAATTTGGAGTTGCTGGAAGGTATAGATTAGGAAGGTTTTGTCTGAGGCACAGTGGGAATAAAAAAAATGTTGCTTATATAGGGAATGCCTCCCCTAAATGGAGCAGCTCACAAACCTACCATGTGATGGGTAATAGCATCAAAGGACTCTACTCCTATTAAAACAAGATTGGTTTTATTAAAACAACTGCTGCTTTACATGAGCACTTCCAATGCTGCATATGGCAGCTCTGGATATTCTTCTCACACTGTCATTGGCAAGAGGGGCTTTAGAAAAATCTCAACATCAATGTCTCCTCACAAGAAAGGCCCATTAATGTTTCTTTCACTGCAAGTGACATAACAGAACTTAAAGGCATTTATAATCCACACTTCAGTTTTCTAATCATTTTTCCAGAAGTACTTTTGAAACTGCAGTTTAAGGCTTTCCAGGTGGCTGATGATAATGGGTTTCCAGTCATGCTTTGATAAAGCACTTTTATCCAAGAAGTCATCCGGTAAAAAAAGGTTCAACACTGCTATTGTCCATACAAGTATAGCACAAGGAAAATTCCTTGATCCAACTTCCAATTTTGTCAGAGAGAGAAAAGGCAGAAGTGTCTCATCCTGGCTACGTCTAGACTGGCATGATTTTCCAGAAATACTTTTAACGGAAAAGGTTTTCCATTAAAAGTATTTCTGGAAAAGAGCGTCTAGATTGGTCCCGGAGTTATCGTTATAACGATGCGCTTTTGCGGAAAAGCGCATCTAGATTGGCGGCGCGCTTTTGCGCAAAAGCAGAAGCCCGGAACCATTTTGAAGAGGGCAAAAGGCCACCAGACCTTTCCGGGGGCAGGGCTGGAGCTCCATTTAGACACGTGCTAAAAGGGGTCTCACCGGACAGCCGTTTGTCTCCTGCTCTGTGCGTTAGGACTTCTGGCAGGGACTGATAGTCATAGTAGGTTTGGTGGTTGCCCTCTGACTTTTGGGGGGACTACCCTTTTGCCCCCTACTGCTTTTTCCTGATTTGGGTTTCTTGTGCCCTGCTCTGTCTGCCATGGAGCCGTGGGTGGCCATGTGCCTGCTCTGGCCCCTGTCGGCCATTTTGGAGTGCCTGCAGCTGGTGCTCCAGGCCGGTGCCCTCGTCTTTCAGGACCAGGAGGCAGAGATCGCCTTTGACTCCCTCACCAGGGAGGCCATGGTGTCCCTGTGTCATCAGCACCCCAGGGTGGAGAGGCCATTCTGGAGATTGGACACCAGTACGGACTGGTGGGACCAGCTGGTCCTTGGGCAATGGGACGACCAGCAATGGGTCCGGAATTTCTGCATGCGAAAGTGGACATTCCTGGAGCTGTGCACCTGGCTCACCCCCGCGCTATAGAGAGCCACCACCTGGCTGCATGCACCCATCCCCGTCGACAAGAGGGTTGCCATCGTGCTATGGAAGCTGGCCACCCCGTACAGCTACCGCTCGGTGTTACAGCAATTTGGGGTGGGAAGATCCACCGTCAGTGTCGTCGTGATGGAGGTAAGTCCCAGGGGGAGTGGAGTGCGGGGAGGGTGCTGCACTCCATGCCCAGGAGCAGCTAAAACTCCAGGCTGGGTCACCCAGGGGTTTGGGCCGTCCCTCCCTTGCACAGGCCTGCGGGGGGGGGGGGGGTGTAGGGCGAGGGGGCCCTGGTTTGTGTGTGTGTGCATGCATAAGGACAGAGGAAATCATGAGTGGGGCCCAAGGGAGCACTCACTCACCCCTGCCTTATGTGATGTGTTCCCTTGTGTTTCTCTGCACCCTTCTGCAGGTCGTCCATGCCATCAATGATGTCCTGCTACCGAGAGTCATCCGCCTGCGCAACGTGGATGCTACGCTGGCCGGCTTCGCTGCCCTCGGGTTCCCCAACTTCGGGGGAGCCCTGGATGCAACCCAAATCCCCGTCCGGGCTCCGGAGCATCGAGCAACCCATTTCACGAAGAGGAAGGGGTACTGCTCGATTGTTCCCCAGGCCCTCGTGGACCACCGGGGCCGCTTCCTGGATGTCTGCGCAGGCTGGTCCGGCAGGGCACATGACGCCCGCATCCTCCGCAACTCCAGACTCTTTCACAGGCTGGAGGCAGGCACCTACTTCCCCCGGCGGGAGTTGACTGTCGGGGATGTGCCTATACCTATCTGCGTCATCAGGGATGCAGCCTACCCCCTGGTGCCCTGGCTAATGCGGCCCTTCATGGGGTGGCCGGACCAGAACCCATCCCGGTTCAACGACCACCTCACCCAGGCCTGAAATCAGGTGGAGCTCACCTTCAGCCGCTTAAAAGCCCGCTTCCGTTGTTTGCTCACCCGTCTCGAGATGGGTGAGCGGAATGCAACGAAGGTACTGGCCGCATGCTGCGTGCTCCACAACATTGTGGAGTGGAGTGGGGAGGCCTTCCTCCCTGCATGGATGGCAGCTGAGGCACAGACGTTCTAACATCCCCACATAGCTGCCGTCCGCCAGGCGCACCAGGATGGGGTGCGCATCAGAGAGGCCCTGACGGACATGTTTGCACAAGCCCCATAGTAGGGTCGCCTGGGTCTCCCCATACGACTCCCTCCCATCCCCTCCACTTACCCCCCCGTCTCCTTACCTCTCCCCAATTGTAAAGCGTCGGTTCCAAGCACATCGGCCGTCATCGTGAATGTTCGTCGGGTGCGTTGGACGTAGTTAGGGTTTTTCTTTTTAGTTTAGGCTAGGGTTTAGGCCACCATTGCCTGTTCGAGCTGTCCCGAAGAACAGGAAGAGGATTCTTGGTTTGTGCGGAAGGCTCGAGTCAGCGTACCCGATTCCAGTCGTCTTTGAGGGATCTCCTGGCTGTTTCTCTCCCGGGGCCCGGAAGGACCAAAGGATTGAGGTTGCCAGCAACACTACAATCATCCCCTGCATCTAGATTATGTTACATATTCTTTTGTGTGTGTCTTTTAACCTTTCTTGCTTGATTGTTATTTATGTTAATATAGTTGTGGTTTAAATTTTACTTAAAAGTGTCAGTATTTATTTATGCGCCACAAACCAATGACGACTTAAAGGGATGACCGGTGATAGATACAGAATTTGGTGTCCGCATTTTGTAATCCTCTTAAATTTAGTTGGCTAATTGGCATCTCAAATCATTTATTACAGTTACCTCGAGTAACACAATAACCAACACAGTTTTGTTTTCAACTGAAAAATTGTCTATTTTTATTTACAAGGGGGAAGGGGAGGAGGAGGAGACCTTCAGCTGGGACGGGGACGGGGAGGAGCTACTCCTGGGAGGGGTGGCCCCTGCGAGCGCTCCTGCGGGGGCAGACCTGGACAAGCGGGGCAGGCTGCATCGGGGCAGGCTGCACAGGGAGATGGGAAGGAGGAGGGGGCATTGCAGGGGTGGCAGGAGCAGGGGACATTGCAGGGGCAGAAGGGGGCATTGGAGGAGGGGGCATTGCAGGGGCAGGAGGGGGCCTGGGCAGTGCTAGGGGAGGGATGGCGGAGGCTTGGGGTAAGGCCATGCCATAATGTGCTATGTGAGCAGTGAGGGTGGCGATGGAGTCAGCCATGCATGTGCACTGGGCCTGGAAGGTGGCCCAGGCCTCCTGGCACCACTGCAGGTCCCCCTGGATGCGCTCGCGCATCGAGGCCTCGATTCGCTTGATGGCCTGCACGTGCCGGCCAAGGAGCTGGTCCCAGTGGAGGTGGCGGAGCCTGTGCCTGTGTGGTTGGGCAGTTGGGGGTGCCACTGCTGCCGGACTGGAGGATCCCCGGCTTATGCTTGGTCCCGCTTCAGGGAAGAGAAGAAAGGATGGGTCAGTCAGGCGGACTGGCCACTGTCCCCACACCTCATGCCCTCCACCCCTGAGCCCAGGTTATCCCACAGTAGTGTGGCTTGGGCCCACTTGGTCTGTGACGCTGTGGTTTACCCAGGAGCAGCTGGTTGTGCCTCACAGCCAGGCATGGGACAGTGAGCCGTTCTCCGTGCTGCACCCTTGGCGGAGGTGCGGGCTCTGGACTGAGTCCCTGGGGCCCTGGCCGGTTCCAGCCGGCATCCACCCTTCCCCCTGGTCCTGCCAAATGTCTGTGAGCAGCACGGTCCCAGGCGTGCCCTGCAGCTGCCTGCCGCGGCCACATCCCGCTCGGTCACCAGGCTGCATGTGGTTGCACGTGCTGCTTGCTGCCTAATGCTACACAGCATGCAGCTTAAGCGGCCTGAGTGACATGCTCTCCCCCTCCCCCTTCCGGGCGCCTGGCTCCCCCCTTCCATCCCCCACCCTTGTGAGTGCAAAGTGCAAGACTCACCAGTAGATCCTTCCCCAGCCTCGGAGGGGCTGCTGGAGGGGGCCTGCTGGGTGGCGATGCTGGCCTCCTCCTCCTCCGACGCACTGCTGTCTCCTTCCCCCGCCTCAGTGGTTCGGGTGACGGGGGGGGGGGGGCTGAGGATGGCGTGCAGCCGGTCGTAGTGGGGGCAGGTGTCTGGTCCTGCCCCCCTGCCCTCACTGGCCCACACGTAGCCCAGGCACAGCTCTTTGACCTTAGCCCGGACCTGTTCGAGGTTCTGGGCCAGATGTCCCTGCTGGGCTAGCGCCTGGGCCATGCGGCCGTAGATGTCGGTGTTGCGGCGCCGGGACCTGGTGTCGTGGAGGCCCTCCTTCTCCTGCCACAGGTCCAGGAGGGTCTCCAGCTCCCTGGGGGACCACGAGGGGGCCCGTCATTTCTGGCCCTTGGGGGCCTCCTGCGCTGGGGGTGCAGGTGGCTCAGCGCCCGGAGCTGCCATGGCTGGCTCTGATATGGCACCATGGCAAACCTCAGGCCGGAGGTCTGAGGCACGCTCCTGCCACATGCGCTCAGCAGCCTGTGACTGCTTTAAGAGCTCGGGTTACCAGGAAGTCCGGGGCTTCTACGGGGTCTCCCGGCGTCCAAACCACTTTTTTCTGTTTAGCCTGCTTTTGCGCAAAAGCGTTAGCTAGCTGTCTACTTTTGCACAACAGTTTTTCACAAAAAGGACTTTTGCCCGAATGGGCGCGGCAAAGCTTTTCCGGAAAAGCGGCTGATTTCACACAGTAGATCATCAGTGCTTTTGCGGAAAATCAAGTGGCCAGTGTAGACAGCTGGCAAGTTTTTCTGGAAAAGCGGCTGATTTTCTGGAAAAACTGGCCAGTCTAGACACAGCCCCTGGGTGTGAGGTATTTAACACTTTTAGTCATCCAAAAATGCCTGCCAAGTATGCTAGCAAAGCAAGCCCCTTGGTATCTGCAATTTTGATCATCATGGAATCTTTGTCTAAAGAAAAATGACTTTCTCTCTGTGATCAAACAGTTGAGACACCCTTTTAACTTCTGTTTGGTAAAGTAAGTAATGGTGCTCAGCTGCCTTCTCATCACACACAACTCCAAACCCTATATACACCTGATAATGTTGTCTGTGCAAACAACTTCCCAAGAACTTGTTAGAACAGGTGGCTGCTTTTTTTTTTAATTGGCAAGCAGGGCTTCTCTGAGTATCACACAGTGAGTGCAAAATGCTTGCCGTGCACGAGCCTGCACTTGGGTAATTAGCCTACTGTTTTCAGCATCTGGGCAGCACCCAACAGATCTATCATTTCGCCATGCTGAATGGGGGCGGGGAAGGCCTTTGCTTGGTTTTGGCAATCACTTGTTCAGCCACATCATTTGCCATACTGTGCATCTGCCTAGTGACAGTATTGTCAGAAAGGTGACTTGACTCACTGCCCCTTTGCCCAACAAAGTCAAAACCATTTCCTTGCCATGTGGCAGAAAAAAAGTTTTGCCAACAATGTTTCCCAGGTTCAATTATCTAGTATGATATACCAAAAGACATCTCAAGGACTTTCTCATTTGCTGTTTTCAGTACTCCTTTCTGGCCCAGTCAGGGATGTCATTTCAGTTTTTAGCAATTAGCTGGCAGGAGCACTGTCTCTAATTCCTACATAATTCCTACTCGGCCATTGCAATGAGGAGTAACGGTAGTTCAAATTAGGCGCTTTAGTTCGAACTACTTAGCCTGTGCCGCGTGTAGCCATGGGCAGGTAGCTCAAACTACCAGGCATTTAAAAATGGCGGCGCCCGGGAACATGCAAAAGAAGCCTGGGATATTTAAATCCCGGGCTTCATTTTCAAGTTCGAATGACTACATTAGCCACCCTAGTCCAAACTAGGGTGGCTAGTGTAGACATACCATCATAGTTTATGCCTTTCAACTATCCCCTGGCAAAGAGTTCCACAGGTTGATTGTGCTATGAAGACATAATTAATTTTGTTTGCTTTAAGTCTGCTGCCAATAAATCATGAATGGTGTGGAAAAATTGAATAAGGAAATGTTATTTATTCCTTCTCCAACATAGCACAAGTAGGTCATCCAATGAAATTTATCACTCTCTTACATATCCTCCCAACTTTTAGTTTTTTTCCCCAAGCTGAAATGTCATAGGCTATGTCTACACTATAGAGGGTTTTTTTGGAAAAATGGATTTTTTTTTAAAAAAAAACTTGAATTAAGTCCACACTGCAATAGCATTCTTTTGAAAGAAAATCGAAAGAACAGAGGGGTTTTTCTGACACAGGTAAACCTCTTTCTATGAGGAAAAAGCCTTTTTCTGAAAGAGCTCTTTTGGAAAAAGGCATGTATGGACAGGGATGAGGGAGTTCTTTCAAAAGAAGAGGAAAGAGAAAAAAGCACAGGTGCCTTGGTGATCACTCCACTCATAGTAATCACATAGTAATCACAGCTTAAATGTGAGATAGCATCTATTCACTGTGGACACTCAAAAAAGCAGATCACTTTTTCAATGCACTTTTGCTGTGCAGATGCTGTCTCTTGGAAGAAATTTTTTTGGAAGATCTCTTTTGGAAAAGCTTCATCCGAAAGAAGCCAGCAGTCTAGACACAGCCAGAGTCTTTTTAATCTCTCCTCCTGTGGAAGCTGTTCTATATCCCTAATCATTTCTGTTGTTCTTCTCTATACCTTTTCCAAATCCAATATATCTATTTTTTTACATGAGGTGACCATATCTGCATTCAGTATTTAAGATATGGGAATACCATTTTACATAATGTCAATATGGTATTTTCTGTCTTATTATTTATTCTTCCATAATGATTCCCAGTATTCTATTCATTTTTTAGACTGCCACTGCACATTGAACAGATGCTTTCAGAGAACTATCTACAATGATTTCAAGATGGGGGTCTAAAAGCTAATTTAGACCCCCATCATTTTGTGTAGAGTTGGGATTATATTTTTCCATGTGCATAATTTGCATTTATCAACATTGAATTCCATCTTCCATTGTGTTGCCCAATCACCCAGTTTTGTAAGATCCTTTTGTAACTCTTTGCAGGTTGCTTTGGACTTAACTAATTTGAGTAATTTTGTATCAGCTGCAAATTTTGCCATCTCAGTGTTTACCCCTTTTTCCAGATCATTCAGTTGAATAGCACTGGCTCCAATACAGACCACTGTAACACACCACTCTTTGCTTCTCTCCGTTCTCAACATTTATTCCTATTCTTTGTTTCCTATCTTTTAAGTAGAGTACGTGGCACTGTTTTCATCATCCCCCAATGATCCTTTAATTACTTGAAAGAAAAGCCTTTTGTCTTCATCATCCTGCTTCCTTTTGTATATAAACAAACTTTCGGCAGAAAGGCAAAGCTGGGAGCAGCACAAGCTCTGTTGTAGTTAAGAGCTGTGTATGTAGGCAGGGCATGCACTTTAAGCAGACTTCAGATATCAAATTCTGGGGTTCAAACTTCATGTGATGTCTACTGCCTCCCATCTTTCCCAATGGCAAACCCTGCTGTAGCTCTCTCAGCTTTCACTGAAAAAAAATCAAGTAGTTTTGCTTGAAGAGAACTGTGGCCTGTGTGCAAGACCCACAACATTTTATAAGATTTTATGCTTTCTGTGGCCAGAACTTTGCCACACACCACACACTGGCTGTGGGCCCTCCTCAAAACTAGTCCATGGAAATCAACATTAGAAATATTTTGGAACATAATAGCCCATTTGTGAGTTTTGACCACTGTTCAGATCCTCATTGCCATCCCTTGTTGCTGCCTTGATTATCCACCTTTCCTCCACTTTTCTTCAGAAAATGGTCCATTGCTTAGAATTATTTCTACAGCAGATTTTCAAACTGGCTTCTATTGCAACATGCTGGTTCTATTGCTTGGTAACCATTTCAGACAGCTCTGACAGGAGCATGCCTAAGTAGGGAAAGAGACACACAGGGCAGGCATTAGTGGTAGCAAACACAGGAATTGCTGGAGGCCCTGTCAAGTTAAGTTGCTCAGTCATCAGCTTCATCCTTCAGCGGCAGGGCTTAGGTTTCAGTAGAGCCATTGTTGGACCCACTGGGGCTTAGACCAGAAAGCTGAAGCCAGGGCCCTGCCAGAGGCTAAAGCCAAAGCCTGAGCTCAGACAGCTGGGGCTGAAGACAAAGTCTGAGCCCTGCTACCGAAGCCTGAAGTCCACTTCCACAGCAGGACTCATGCTTAGGCTTCATAGCCAGAAGATATAGCTCAGGCTTTTGCTTTCTGTACTAGGCCCCAACGAGTCTAACACCAGCTCTGGTGACCCAATTAAAATGATCTCGCAGCCAGCAGTGAAGATGGGCCCATACAGTCTACTGGTAAGAAGTGGCCACTGGTACTGGCCCATCCACAGGCCCAAACAACAGCTGATGTTAAAAGCACTGCCATGGCTTTAATATCAGTGCCTCTTCCCGCCCCCCTTCCCCCCCCATTGACAGCCCTGCTGGTATAATCTGGTGGTGCTGGTGTGGCAGCACTAACATCTCTGGCCTTCTCCCCCTCCCCCTAGGGCGGCTGAAGGGGACAGACAAAAGGGGAAGCTGCCCCAGGTCCAGACAGTTTAAATGAGCCTGAGGAGCTCTGGGATATTACTACTGCAACTTTCAATTGCCACTGGAGCCCTTGGTGGTGCACAACATGCAGCACTGGAGGGCTGGCTGGGGAAAGTCTAAAGCCCCATCTCTTCACGCCCCATACCAGTAAGATTAAAATTACTTTCACCCATGCTCACTACCCTCTGGGGAGTTGCAACCCAGTGTGAGAATCGTTGTGATAGAGTTAATATTGCAAGAGGGGTGGCAAGGATCTTACATTGCGTGTTTAGTTTCAATTGGGTTTTTTAATGTACCAAACTTGGGACAAGAGAGAGATTAATGGGGCACATTGTTCTTTAATGCCTTGTAGATATATTTCCCATTATTGTTTATTATTATTAAACACTAAACAATGTGTTCAGCACTGTATAAAACAAAAAGAAAAACACTCCCTTCTTTAAAGAGCTTAGAATTGAATAGATTATTTGAAAAGAAAGTAATTTAGTGTCAGTTTTTTACTCTCTCATTATAGGCTATAAATATAGGCAAAAATATAACTTATCTATCAGCCTCTAGCTTTAATGTTAACTTGTGTTCCTGGCATTTTTATTTAACTCTGGTATTCTTTTGCACGAAAAAGCCTTTGTGTGTAAGAATTTAAAACAAATTTTTAAAAACATCAAATCATTTGTCCATAAATAAGTAATACTGACCTGCATTGAGCTTCCCTTTACTGGACAGCAAGTAGGAATAGGCAGCAAAGGAAGAGGCACATTTTAGAGAGAGAAATTAGTCAGCAGCCTGTGCAGACCTTATTGGCACTCAGAATACATAACTGCATAGGGCAGGGGTTCTCAAAGTTTGTGATACCGCAACCCCATAAAATGCTAAATGAATTTGTGTGACCCCCCCCACCCTCACTGCTCCACGAGTAAAGGGGGATTTGGGGGGGTCGGTGGGGGAAGCAGGGCTAGCTAGGGGAGATTGGGCAGGGGAACCAGCTGGTGGGAAGCAGGGCTGGTGGGGCGGGAGGAGTTGGGGGCTGGCCGAGGGAGATCGGGCAGGGGAACTGGCTGGTGGGAAGCAGGGCTGGCGGGAGGGGAGGGGAGTCAGGGGCAGCGGGACTGGCCGGTGGAGTTTGGGGGTCGTCGGGGTCAACGAGGCTGGCCGGGGAAGTTGGAAGGTTGTTGGGGGCAGCGGGGCTGGCCGGGGGAGATCGGGTGGAGGAACTGGCAGGCAGGAAGCAGGGCTGGCACGGGGGTGGGTCGTCGGGGGTAGCAGGGCTGGCTGTGGGAGATTGGGAGGAGGAAGGGAGAACTGGCCACTGGAAGCAGGGCTAGCGGGGGCAGCGGGCTGGCTGGGGAAGATCGGGAGGAGAAGTGGGGCAGAACCGGCCAGCCAGGAGGGGGTTGGGGAGAGCATGAATTGGCCGGCGGGGAGTGAGACTGACCTGGGCATGTGCAGATCCCAGGGCGCTGCTCGTTCCATACACAGTCCCGGCGAAGCACGAGTCAGTTCGGCTGTGGCTCCACCATGTGCTTGACCAGCGCTCAGGAACATGTACAGAGCTTCCCTTCTTCCCCAAGGCGTCATACGCAACCAGAGGCTCTCAGTGCTGATTGCGCCCCACCTCCCAGCCACTCTCCCTGCCCGGCTTCCATCGGGTGCCCTTCTGGAAAACCAGAAAATACAGACATTGCACATGTCCAGTATTTTCTCAATTTTTTTACTGGACAGGGGGCCCAAAAACTGTGACCCACAGTTTGAGAAACACTGACATAGGGCATCCAAAAATGGGAGGCACCACTAGGTCTTAATGTCCATGCACCTGCCTCTTCCTATACCTGTTCTGTTTCTCTGCTTCCTCCCGAGAGGATCTAGTTAGTTTAACAGTGAAAGAAAACTGCCAGACCTATTAGCAGAACTTGGGAAAAAGCACTGATGGGGTAATGAAGCCATGTAATGGGCATTTGCCAACCAAAGATACATACTGTCAGCTTCTAAGTTTACTGTAAAAACAGCAAGAAGTCTGGCAGCACCTTAAAGACTAACAATTTTACCATGACATAAACTTTTGTGAGTTGAAACTCACTGCATTAGATATGCATCTGATGAAGTGAGTCGCAACTCACAAAAGCTTATGCCATATAAAGTTTCAGAGGGGAGTGACGGGGTGTTGGGGTCCCAGGAGGAGAAATCTCCTGAACCCTGCACTAGCGCCATGGCATCTTGGCGACTGTGCCTGGACTGTTCTGCAACTGCCATGGGTGCTTGTGCAGCAGTGCCCCAGGCCAGCTTACCGGCCAGCAAGACGGCGCCTGTGACAGCGTCCGACAGGAAGGGTGCCGGCTTTAAAAAGCTGACAGCCCTACCGGGAAAGGGAGTGGTGAGCTGGAGGCAGGGGGTGATGGCCCCAGTGAGTGGAGCAAAGCAAGGCAGGGGCGACGACTCCCGGCAGTCCTGAAAGAGTGGAGGCAACCCCCACGAATGGGACAGAATGGCATTGATGAGTGGAGTGATGGGAGTACCTCCTCGGCAGGTAACGGCTCAAGGCCTGGAGGAGGAACGGCCAGTGGAGGGCAGGAAGTGGCCCAGGACAGGGTGGAGAGATGTCCGCGGGTCGGTGAGTTTCAGAGATGTCCCCACCTACCAAACAGGAGGCCATTGCTCCTGTTCTTAGGGTCCTGGGATGAGACCTGGAGAGAGGGAGGGCTCAGGTCTCCCTACCCTCTCTGTGAGGGGGAGGCCGTGAACTACTAAAAGCAAGTGCGCCAAGGACAATAGGCTGATACTTAGGAAGTACAACTAACTTGCGGGTGAGAGACCCTGGGTGAGGACCCCCTCATAGGGAAGGGGGACTGTAACAGGGGTAGCCCAGTTAGTCTGTAACAGGAAAAATATTAAAAACAACAAGTAGTCTAGTAGCACTATAAAGACTAAAAAATAATGTAGATGGCATCATAAGCTTTTGTGGGCACAACCTTCTTCAGATGAAGAAGTGGGTTGTGCTCATGAAAGCTCATGATGCCATCTACATGTTTTGCCATATAAAACTATTAGTCTTTAAGGTGCCTGCCACCAGACTCCCTGTTGTTTTTGTTGAAAGAGACTAACACAACTTCCTCTGAAACCTGAATTTACTGCATTAGTCTACAGGATCTTTGTTTAAAATTTGTTTTACAAATATTTTATTAGCTGAAGATTATAAAATCACTTCTCTGAAAAATTGTTATCCTCCACGGTTGCCATCAGGCATAGGGGTACCAATATAATGATACTAGATAGGGTCCCAAAAAATCCCACAACCGGTAAATTGGTTGAACTTTCAGTAAGGAATAGAATTATCACATAGATTAACATAATATGTTGGGAAAGAGTCATCACAGCTTTTGTGAAGGGAACTCGTGCTTCACCAATCTATTGCTAATCTGTGAAGCAGTTAGCAAACATGTGGACAAAGATGATCCCATGGTTAGAGCATATCTATCTGCACTTTCAGAAAGCCTCTGAAAAAGTTCTTCACCAAAGGCTCTTCAGCACACTAGGCTGTCACGGGATAAGTGGGAAGGTCCTCACATGGAACAATATCTGGTTAAAAGATAGGAAACAAAGGATAGGAAAAATCATCAATTTTCACAGTGGAGGGAGATAAATAGAAGAGTCCCCTCAGTGATCTTTGTGGGGACAAATGCTGTTCAACATATCCATAAATGATCAGGGGAAAGGGAGGAGGCAAAGTTTGCAGATAATAATAAATACTTAAGATAGCTATATCCAAAGCTGACTGTGAAGATTTGCAAAAGCATCTCACAAAGAAGGAAAGCAGCAAAAGAGGAGCATCCTTGAATTTATATATGACATTTTGCAGTGCTAGTGTGAAGAATATTTTGAAGAATGTTGTCTGGTTGTCTTTGGTGAGGTCTATTAAATAGACCTTGACTACTTGGGATGGGCTGCATTGCTAGTTGTCAGCACCATTGGGCCAGGGTAATTAAGAATACTGGTAAGCTACAAGAGTCTTTTGGTGGAGGTGGATTTGCATTTTTTTTAGGATGAAGTGCTGCCCAAATTCAAATTCACCAGTCCTCCAAATCGAAGCACTGGTACTTTACTTGTTGCATCCAGCAATTATGACACCAAATAAAGATATTCTGCTGAGATTTGTGAAATCCTTTGTGATTGCTAGAAATGAAAATGTGATGGGACAGAATTACAAGGTCTTTTCTGTGCAGATTCCAAACAATGACATGTTTGTGGGTTTTTTGACACACACAACTATGCAAGAAAGGAAAATATGATCTGTATGCCATCATATAAAAGATCATTGTTTGAAGCTGTGCTCTTTCTTTTGTAAAACACTTGAATACATGGAAAAGGCAATGCCTTCAGAAGACATTTCATTTAAGAGCACGGACCTGTTAATCCAACTAATAGTTCATCAGCATCTTTACGTGATATAGAGGTGATAAAATTGTTCCATTTCTTGATGTGATCAGTTTGCCACAAAACAGAACATTTGCTTTCAAAATTTAAGGATTCTCAAATCTGTGATGCATTTTCTGTATATTATAACAATATAAAAATGAATAAATTTGGGCATAAAATATCTCAAATGAATGACCCAGTAAGTGGTCAGGCAAACTTCTCTGTGCTCTCAAAATCTGTAAATTTCATATGTTTAATCTCTCACAGCAAGAAATTATTCAGCATAATATGGAAAATAATCAACATAAAAGTTCATTGGGAAAAAAAAATCCTCTCACCCAGCAACCTGAACCCAATGCATAACAAGAGACAACAGTTGTGAGGAATACAATATGTGCTATCTTGGCAGCAAAATCAATAACTTTTCCCCCATGAAGTGTAACCAGTGGAAGCCTTCACTTGAACTGTGCAGAAAAGTGAAATCTGTTACCAATACCAGTTTGTCCAGCCAAAAAGAACACTATAAATTACTGGAAGTAACCACTTTTATGTAGGTAGGTTAATACTTACTTTTATTCTGTCCAAAACTGGTCATTAAAAATAAAACAGTCATTTCAAAATGTATTTATCAGTGAGGAGGACAGATAAAGAAACATTATTGAACTTAATTTATTTTGCTATTTAGAACATGTTGTTATAGGCATTACAACAAACATTCTTCATAAACATAATTACTGTATTGATTTTTTTATTGTGTCTTGTTTCAGTCACTTGAAATGGTGAGGATTATGCTAATCTAATTTACTTCAAGAGTCAAAGAGTGTGTTCCTGTTTTCTCTTCAGTTCTTATTTATGTCCTTTAAAGTTGTGGCTGTTATGAACAGGGTGGAAGAAAGGAGGTTTTTGTTGTTGTTCATTTTTACTTAGGCCCAGATCCTGCAAAGTTATATGCACAGCTGGATCCCTGCATCAGCATGAAGCACCATTTAAGTTAATAATGCTTAGTGCCATCTTTGTAGAAACTATTCCCAGACGGTGACCAAAATGTTCTTCAGTATCTCAGGTGCTTTATTTTATAGAACCTTGACCTCCATGATGACAGCTAACTGAGTGTGAAGTAAAAAGGGTTGAAGGTTAGAAGTGAGGATATTGCAGAACTGGTACAATGTGCATTTATTACAATGCATTACTATTTCTTATAAAAAAGCTTTGTCTGAATCACTTCTATCTTTCAGTAACTGCAATCAGAAATACAAGAATCCAAAAAGCAAAGATTCCGTATGCTGTACAATTAATCAGATAATCAAAACGTACAACTTTTGTAAAAGTACGGATGAGTACAGTAATATCAAAAGAGCTTCTGTGAGTCACTGTTTCTGTATGCAAATGCTTTTTCCATTACAAACATAGGTATGAAATACTGAAGTCACTAACATAATGCGCTCTCTTGGTTGTCCTTGACAGCCTCCCACATTGCATTTATGGCATACAGCACACATTCCTCTGAAGAGATTCAGAGTGTATTTCAAGTAGCACTGGAGTTAGTCAGAAACCTCTGTATGTTGTCAATTGGCTTTCACTCCTTTGTCTGCTAATACCAGGTAGCAGAGGAAAGGAGTGAATGACGGGTGAGTTTTTTCTCTACGTTAGAATTTTTCCTATCGCCCCTTCTTCCACTGAAATACTTTAACATAAAACTAGGATCAGTGAGTAATAACATTCCCCCCAAAAGAAAGAGAGTCATCAAAAGCAGTATATTAAGCAACATGGAAAGAGCAATGCTTCAACAGTTCATGGAAGAGGCACTTTTAGTGATCTGATTATTTTTGTGTGTGTTCTTATTTTTGAGAACAGCCTAAATATTTGTTTTCTGCTATACTGCACTAAATCAATCCTTGCTTGTTTTTCTTACCCACTGAGATAATGGTTTGTTCAGATTTTGAAAAATCAACACGAAGAAAAATTGAGCTGTATATGCTTCACAATCTGCTTCTGTGGTGCTAAGGTCACTTGCTGGGATTGAAACAATGACTTCAATATATAAAACATGATTTGATTAAAAAATAACCTAAAATAAAATAATTTCCACTTTATGTTTGTTTTCATCCCATTTAGGAATGGTTTCTTTAGGTTTTTGGAAGATAGGCTTAATTCAACTCTCTGACATCTATGCAAGACTTCCATTCACATTAATGGAGTTTGATCAGACCCTGAAGCCCTGTGGGCCACATTTTGCTTACCATTCAACTTGCACAAAAACCTATGTAAACCATTATAATCAATGAGTTATTTGGAGTTTACAAGTGCTGACACAGAACAGAATCGGTGCCTCAGTGTGCTCTGAAATGGCCTCCTTCACGGCTGTGTGACTTGTGATGCCCATTTATAATGGGCATGAAGCACTGTGTTCTATGGAATGTGGTGGCTGACATGCAGGAATTCTTCTGAGGTGCAGGGCAACCTTTCATGACTTGAGGAAATACTAATGAAATGACCACAAAGGTAGGAAAGAAACCAAAAGATGAAATTGCAAAGCTGAGGGGAAAAGACCATTTCAAGGAGTCAGTGAAGTAAAGGAGGATTCTAAAGGAGTAGTTGCCCAAGATTTTGTAGTAAAAAGGTTGTGGTAGACTTTTTAAGGACAGTTTGTAGAAATCTTTTGGTGTGAGACCTCGATAACCATATACGTTATTGCCTTGAGTCAGACAGAACTTAGTTTGCAAGTGACAGGTTCTTTGTGTACTGAATTCCAGATGCACATAAGATTTTTAACATAAAACTACATTGGAAATGTTGTAATCTTTTAACAAGCAAGAAGCTGGCATGTCAATTTTTTCTGGGTGAGACTGTAAAACTTTTTCTATCTTGGCCTAAAATATCCAAATTCAGATCTGTGTTGGCATAAATCTGTATACTGCATCTGGAATTCTATCAGAGAGGGAAAACTCTCTAGTCATCATTGAGCATGGTTTGTCCATTATATGAAGGAAAAACATATAGTTCAATGAAGAGTATGGTATCTGAGTTGAGCTCTAATCCCATATTCTTTGAATACACATTTCTATTTGTTCTGGTCAGAAGTTACTCTGCTGTTAGAACTAACACATTAAATTTATCCCAAAGAATTTTTAATAATTATATAATTTATACAGGTATCACATTATTTACCATTGGAATTTGGTTATTTCTGCGATGAAACATGGCAAGCAATGAAATACAGAAATCTATATAACATTTTAAGACAAAACATTATTCATTATAATAGGACTTGGATTACAGCGCATAAACATGAAGAAGTAGAAATAAGACTGCTAGCTACAAACTTAATTTGGACTTTCTTGATGTTGGCTAGTTGATGTTACCATGAGTTTTTCTTTTTGTGCTGAATATTTTCTCTTAACATTTTGACTTCCATTCAATAAGAAACCAATTCTATCTCTCTGTCTTTGGCAGCAGAGTTCCCTGGCAACAGAATTGTTGCAATTTTGCTGTGGGAGAGGGGTGGCAAGATTCCAGGGATCACACAAATGGCTTAGCAACCCTTATGCTGCACAGAGTATATTCCACAGAGGCCAGTTGAAAGGCAAGAGGTGGGGTGTAAGAAGAGGGGTGGAACTGGGCTCATCGTACACATCTTTCATTTTTCTGCTTTGAAAATGTTAGTGGCAGCACAGCATGAGGTGAAAATGAAGGCTTCTTCCTATTGTACTCTACTGCCAGGCCTGCCGATGAGCCAGAGCTCCACGACCTTTAAATTGCCTCCCAGAGCACTGCAGAGTGCTATGGGCAGCTCTGAGGGCTGGGAAAGGGGGCAATGTGGTGTGCTCTGGATGGCGCAAAAGGCAGGCTGCCCTGGCCCTTCTACCTAAGGCCCTGTCCCTTCTGGGAGAGTGCAACCGTCCCTCCTCCCACATTGCCTATGGGCCCATGGAGGCTGTTGGCGCCCCTGTCCACAGCACATCTGCCCAACATCTACTTTGGCTACTTGCCTCAGCTTCTGGCAAGATGATTTATTCTTGAAGGATGGCCAGCTATGCAGCACCAAATGCAGAAGATGGATATTCCTCATCTGCTTGCATCAGGTAATTTGAGACAATGTCATGACTGGCCTAGTACTGACACTGCATGGATTTATGGGTGATTCCCTGATCCAGTCACTTCAATATATCATGTCCATGAAGTGATTTATAACTACGCTAATATTGAGGGGAAATACACATTTCAGAGGGGTAACAAATTCTTCTATTTAAATGGCCAAACATTTTTTCCCCCAAAAAGTCAGTGGGAGATAGATTAATCATTGCAATAAGCACTTCAATCAACAGCTTCAGCAATGTATAAAAGCAATGAAACATTAATGATGCTAAAATAGACAGTAGTTTTATTAAATATAACACTAAAAAAGACTAAATTAAGATGGTGATTCAAGAGCTGTGTGTGTAATGGTAGTTAATGTAATTACTTAAATATATAACAAAGCTTTTGTTAAAGAAAAAATCATTTAAATGATGATGAATGTCTACATCTAAAAAAAAAATCACCCCCCCCCCACACACACAACCAACCCCTACATTTTAAAATTTTTGTTAGCAGTTTCCTGCCAGGAGTTTCAAAACACAAAGTTTGGGATTATATCCAAATGCACACAATGCACAGTTGTGTTCAAATCTAGAGTTCAGGCTGAGCGTATCTGTATCCTTCTTGTGGCAGCCAGTGAATTTTGTACAGCAATTTCATTTTCACACCTAGTCTTTGGAAGCATATTTACTACTTTTGTGAAATGTTTAAAACTTCAAGTCAACTGCTGTTCACTGAAAGTCTGACATTAAACTAGTGGGGATAAATTAAAAGTTTTAACAACACAAAGTACATAAAATGTGAAACTTGATTGTTCAATAAATGCTTCTGGTGGAAAACAACAACCCAGTCCAAAGTCTGTTCACTTCAGTTGACATCCATGGACCTTGGACCAGAGCCATAGAACTTGACAAAAAGTGCTAGAATGCCATGTCTTTCCATCACACCTGCTTTTATTTCTTTCAGGGCATTACTGGTTTGAAAATTTTGCTCTATAATTGGTCTAAAGATTCTGCTGAATTGAAACTCCTTCCCATCATTCATGGATATAAACAATTGGGGGAATAGGGTGGCTTTTGTCTCTTAAAAGTTAAGGAGCGCATTCACAAACAAAGGAAACTTGAGTTTAGAATAGAAACTCATTTACCTCACATTGTTAAAAGTGGCTAAATTTAGTTATGGTACAAAACTACTCATAAAAGTGATAGTCATCATTTGTTTCTTTTTATTCTCTAATTTTAGATAAAAAATTGTCAGTGCACCTGTTGTTTCATTTATTTTCATATTAGCCAACAGCTCTGCCAGCCTCCTTTATATGTATACACAAGTTGGATGACTTGCCTATATGCCTCACCACTTTATCAACTTTTTCATAATTATTTGCTCTTGATTTCAACTTCTGAAACTTTCTTCTTCGATTTTCTTTGCATAGTTTTTTTTAAAGCTTCCATTATAGAATTCCTTTAGCTGGAAGTAGGCACTGTCTATGTAATGATTCTTAGCTAAATTCATATCTGATAGTGTAACACACATACCTACTGGATGTGTTATGGTGTCCCCTGAAGTGGCACTTAGACTACATACAAAGAGAAAAAATAGTTTACTCTACAGCCTTAGCCAGGGTGGAGTTTCGGGAACATGTTGGTGGGGAGGGAGGCAGCAGAGTAGGCATGGATAAAACTCACCTGTTGGAGAGATACTGAAGAATAACAAGGCTTCCAGATATCATTATAGCCTTACAGGACCTGTTTCACTGAGGTTATTGAAAATACTTCCATTGATTGGCTTAACTGGGAGTTGGATCCAACAAAAAGGCTTGGCTCTGCATACATACTTAGGTGCCTTGGCCCCTGATATAGGTGCCTGAGTCCTGGTTTTATTGCAATCTTCTTGGCTTACATCTGGCCCTGTAGGTGCTTAAACTCACTTGTTCTTTGTTGTACAAATTCTCTAGCTGCCTATATTCTACCTCTGTGCATGTGCAGTAATGTTTTACTTTAAGCATCAGGACAACTTTCAAAGGGATTTGAAGAGAAGTCTGGTATCCCAGAAAAACTCTGCTACGTCCAGGGAACACCTCTGCTCTTCCGAAATTTTTTTTGGAAGAGCAGATGTGCTTTTTCGGCATCCCTGTAAACCTGACAAGAAAGAAGGGATGTTCCAAAAAGGAGGGGTGGGCTGACATTTTCCCCAGTGTAGATGGGGCAAATGTCGGAAAAGCGTCTTTCAAAAAAAGGGGAAAAAGCTACGCAAATTGCGTAGGTTTTTCTGGAAGAACAGTGTAGTGTAGACATAGCCTGATTCTCATTCTGGCACAGTTAGTTATTTAATTATCCAAAATGCCTAAGTCGCTTTGTGGATCCAGGTTTAAAGGATTGCATCTAGAAAAAGTATAGTCAGTGTGGGCTGGCAGAAAAAAAGGATAAAATCACAAACCAATGCAAGCCCTAAACGGCTGTGAAATGCAGGGCTGTTGCTATGAGAAAAGTGAATTTGGTAATGTTGACTACAATTTACTCTAATATAAAGCATGCTCCACTCTCAAGACACCAGTGAATATATTGATAAATAGACTTCAAATAGGTCATTAAAAGCATGTGATATTTCTCTAGTTCATTTAATTACCTTTTCTAGGGATGTTAATCAGTAAAAGGCATCAACATCCATAATCTGGTCATTGCTCTTCTAAAATTAACAGTACCCCACAACATTTGAGATAATTGGGGCAAATCTCATGGTATTACTAGTTACCTAAATCTTGCAGTTCTCTTCTTATGAAATCCAGTGTGTTATAGAAGAAACAGGTGACCCAGGAGTGACTGAGGTAAACAGAACTGCTTTATTGCCTATGTACATTAAATTTGGACCCCCAACACAATGTTCCAAGTGGCAACAATTTGGCACCAATTACACCCTTTTATCTATTTTAATATGTAAATTCACCTGTCTATCACTGCTTTGCCTAAAACCTTATTTAGTAATGTTAACTCCCATATAATGAATATTAATAATCAGGTGATGAATACAATTATATCCGCCCCTGTTTGTTGCTTCCGTGTTTTTTAGTTAAATCAACATTATATACTATTGTAATCAGCAACTTATAGGGAGGGGGAAAGAACTCTGACCCTCAAAGAGTGTTTATAGAACAAGTGTGAAGACAAAACAAGACACTGTTCAGTGCAACCATCTTTCAAGGCTGCCAGGACAAAGGGGAAAAAACATGTTTAAAGGGCAATTCCTGCTATGGCTGTCCTCTTACCACTATCTCAGACCCCTATTAATTTTTACATATCTCAACACAGAATTCTAGAAGAGATCAAATATTATTGTGGTTCATTCAGTATATGTGATTCAGACCACTATATTTAGGTTACCCTTAATATAAAATACATAACTAATAAGAGTTAATTGAGCTATAATATCACAGTTTCATAAAAAAAGGGGATATGGTAGTAAAACTTGAAATTAACTTATTTTGAAACTTTACTTAGTTCCTTTGTGAATTCTGTTTGACAAGGCCATGGTAAAATGCACTAACTTTTGCTTGTTCACCCAGTGTCATTAATTCTTGTCACCACTGTTTCTTCAGCTCTGAGCCACTTGTCACTTTGGAGTCAACCAAGTCACTGATAAATATTTTAGAAAGAAAGACAAAGAAAGGAAATAAATAGCACAAGTTCAAGATCTGAAAAAAAGTACATTCTGTAGGTCATATTTTAAGCTGGTAAAAAAAAGTCAAAGGAACCACACCAATTTATACAAACTGAGGATATGACCTTCACATCTATATAATTCCCTTTCTTGACTTGAGTCTGCTAAACTGACCTGGGAATCTTGCAAAAACAACCTCATTCAGAGTATTTCTGTTGGGTATACTTCTGATTTAAAACAGAATTTGGAAGTTCAGTGGGATAAACAGAACTCTCCCATCTTTTTAAAATTAGCTTGGGTTTAATTTGAGTAAAGCATTCGGGGGCTGGTGTGAAGTGATGGAGAATGTGTCCATGTATTTTACGAATTCTGGATGATGCTATGAAGTTATTATGAACTTCCTGTATTTTTGAATATCTCTGTGTTTAGGTTATGGAATAGATTTGCTACTGTACCTGAGTGTACCACCCAGACTACTCAAAGTTGCCTTGAACATTGGCTAGAGGCCACTGGCCTGCATCAGTTGTTTTTTAAAAATGTGGACCTTAGGCAAGTACCAGCAGAATAGAACTTTCTAGAAAGATGACATCACAGTGTCTCTGCAAATGGGTAAATCATCTTGCACTGAGTGTGGCAACTACAGGCCAATCAAATTGTTATCAGTTCCTGGAATGTTCATGTTTTGATAGGCATCATGCAGACACTCCTTAAGAGACACTGTCATTCACCGTAAAGGGATTTGACTGTGGGTGATCAACGGATTGTGGCTGAATGTGCACCAACAATTTAACTGCTCATTTCACATGGCATATATGAACACCAGAGCTGCTTTTTATTCAGTTGTCAGGTCAACACTTTGACTTACACTGAAAAGAGTTGATGTTCCAGATGTTTTGCTAAATCTTGTGTAATCTTCACAGTGGTACCAGTGCAAAAGAGTGCCATGGTTCACTGCTTTTGCAGTATCTGCTCTTTCTAAGGTGTAAAATAGGGATGCATCCTTGCCCCTGCATTATTCTCTCATGCTAAGAGCTGGAGATTAGAACTTGATGCTCCATACACTAAACCTGATTTTTGCATCATATTTGCTCAAAGCATTGCTGTCATTGATTTCAGTCGCAGCTGTGAATGTTTAGCACTTTGGCAAATGAGACCAAAGATCTCAGAAGAGGAACCCAGAAAAAGAGGAAGACAGAATTAGTGATCATCTGTGAAAAGTCTGGCTTAAGCATCTCACCCAGCTTCACACTAAAAAGTTTTGAGGAATGCAGGAATAGAATCAGTTTCTCAAGGGCTGCACTCAAGTTCCATAACACTCAGACTGTCCTTGCATTTTGTTATACAATCACCCGTCTCATTCAGCATATGTAGGGCTTGGAATGATTGCATTTTTGTCAGTCAATGTATGCAAACATCAATTCCACAGCATGCACACAAACTGCTGAGAAAATATTTCCATTGAAATGTTCTGCTAGGCAAATTAAGTAAAATTACTGCTTGAAACCTTTTTTGAGTTTAAGAATATGTATTTAATATATTTTCACATGTGGTGTTAACCATTTGTGTTTTAATAGTTATAAGGATTTAATTTTTTGAATCACACTGTTCACCCTCAGGGTATGTCTACACTTGCAGCATAATTCGAACTAGGGCTGCAAATGTAGGCATTCAGAATTGCATATCAAGCCTGGGATTTAAGTATCCTGCGATTGATTTTGATCTTCCTGGCACCATTTTGGAAAATTACAAGCCCGAAGTAACTGCCTGCGTCTACACGCGGCAGTGAAACGGGCATTCAAAATAAAGCACTAGTTCGAACTACCTGTTAAACCTCATTGCAGGAGGACGCTGCAAGTGTAGACATACTCTCATTAAATAAATATTATTTGGCCCCCACCATAATTTCCCCTGAAGCTCTCTCTTACAGATGGTGATCGCCTCACTACATAGTCTTATTTTTACTTCCTGAGCAGGTCCATCCTCTTCACTGAAAGAGTGGTGTGCGAGAGATATGTGATCATGTAATCAAAGACTGCATCAAATGTGTAAGGGGACTGTTAGCCCCTTACTAAAACTCAGTGGGAGTTTTTGGTTGGCCAGCTTCCAGTACCAAAAAGGGAAGGGTCCATAAGAAATCAGGGCCCTGCGACTGACAGACCCCAGGGACAATGGGAAGAGGCCAACACTCCAGTTCAGCCTGATTGACAGGTTGGACAGATCAATGAGAGAATTAGAAAGCCAGGTCCCGTCCTCCATGTGAGCTGGGATTTTCTGGGTCTGTGTGAGAAAAGGAGAGAGAGCTGAGAAGAGCAGCAGGAAGAGCAAGCTGTGTGGAGAGACAGACCTGCAGTGACAGAACCACACACACAGCCCAAGGAGTGCAGACCCTGTGCTGAGCAGCAGACCTTCAGTGACCAGAGAACCAAAGGGGTCAAGAAGCAACACAAGTCTGGCAAAGCAGCATAGTTTGAAGCTGGGTGTGGTGAGCATCTGGGACCAGCAAAGGGGGAAAAAGAAGCTCTGGGTAGGGACACTCCACCAGCCAAGAGGCCCTGCAGGCCAGACTTAGAGAGGGATTGTAACTCCAGCTGGGAGAGGGGTCCTGCCACCTAGAGCCTGAGGCCCTGTGGTCACTGCCAGAGCAAGCGTGTCCAACCTGCAGCCCCCTTGCAGCACAGCCAGGGCCTGAGAGAGCCCTGGGACCTATAAGGAACAGACTGTGAACTGTCCTTACACTCAGCAGACTGCTGTTTGTGGTGTCCCCATGCCATAGAGCAGGACTATGTGTTCTCATTTAACCTTTTTTCGTTTTTCCTTATTCTTTTCTTTTTAATCATTTGTTGTTTAATAAATTGTATTTGCTTTGAACTGTACGAAATGATCACTGGGTCAAGAAAGCCTGCAGGGTGCAGAGAGCACCCCGGAGTGGGGCACTCCGCTTGAAACTCAAGTAAATGTCTGATTGGCCAACAGGTGTGATTGTTGAAGAGCAAGATGAACGCTATCCTCCAGTAAAAGAACATATGGCCATATTTGCTCATTGCTATGCTAGAGCTGTTTCTTTAATATTTTATGAGCTATTCTGGATTTTGGATAGTTTTCTCAGATACCTGTTTTTTTTTTCTCTTCCCAGATACTGCATAAACTAAAAAAAGGAGAGAAACATTTCAGCAGAAGACTGATGGTAATATCTGGTGGAATAGCAATAAAATGGGATTAGAGGATCCATAAAAGATCTTGCTAGGTTAGAAAACATTTTCCTATTCCTCTAATTTCTTATTTTCTGAGGTGTATGACTAGGTGTTGGCAGTGCTTTGGAATGGAATATAATATGCAGGTCTGAGTTGTAGTAAATCCAGTTAGATTTTTATTTAAACTGCTAGACACAGACTGATGCTTCACTGATAATAATTCTTTCTAGCTACTTACCTCTAGATATAGCAAACGGTAGAAAAGCATAGAAAACCACATCATAATGGTGGTGGGTTTTTTTTCTAATGATCCAAAAAAATGCATGCCAAGCTGTACAAACTCTGTTAGAGGACTTAAGGACAACAGTTGTAAATTGCAACTTAGCCTTTATACATGGGAGTTCCTTGAGAATGTAAACAGAAGAATGTTCCCCAAGTCACCTTCCCTTTGAATTAATCATAGCAATACATCATAGTAAGTAATCAGTACAGTGTGGAATTTTTACACTTTGCCGTTACTAATGTATGGAATTTAAAATCAGATGCCAGAGCCTCGTGGGTACAAAGCAGTAGCTTTGTGAGCAAGGCTACTCCATTGGAATATTCCCAGTTCAAATGGCAGCTTTGACTAATTCAAAGAACTGTTTGAAAAAAGGCAGGATCATAAATTGCCACATTTAAAATACACTAATGCAAAACTGATAGCTCTTCTGCAGATGGTGACTATCACCTTTTCCTCTGGGTCTCTGAGGCCTGGTCTATACTATGCTATACTATACCAGGTAGATCAGCTTAAGGTATGCAACTCCAGCTATGCAGAATGTATAGCAGGAGTTGGCTTACTGTAAGATGAGCCGTGGTGGCATCCACAAAGTGGGACGCCAAAGGGAGCACAATCTCACTTCGGCTTCCCTTACTCCTCGCAGAAAGAAGAGTGCTGGACACTGGCAGGGGTTGCCCTCAGCGTTCAATATAGAGATCTATCCTAGACCCGCTAAATCGAATGCTAGAAGATTGACTTCTGGAGCACTGGTCTTCATGTAAGTGTAGACATGCCCTGTCAAAGTATTGTAAGGAGAAACAGCAAGATTGGCTTGACAGCTTTTCGGTTTGTTTCCGTCATAGAACATAAGATGTTTGGTATGAAGCAAGTGTTCTACACAAATATCCCAAATTAGAGACTTCAATATGCAAATAGAACTAGGAGGAGAGGGAAACAGGTGAAATTTCCACCAAGAGTAGTTTGCGGCCCTTCAGTATAATGAGCTGGTGCTAATGGAGGAGGGAAAAGGAAGGTCACCTAAAGGTGATTAGTAGAAGATTCATCTGTAAAATTAGATAGTTGGCGAGTAACTTGCAAAACAAAGGTCAGGGTCTCAGCATAAGTGTGTTGAAAAGCAAATGAAATGGATGACTCCTATCAACCCTACCTTGCTCCCTCTGCCCACATTGAAGTGAACCTCATTCTTTCCATTAGTTGCAATGGAAGCTGGATTGGGCTTTAGCTACGTGTTGCTGCTGGTTTCCTTTGTAAAATATTTTCCTATTAAAAGGCTATTCTGAAGCAGTCTCTGTAAAGATATACATCGCAGACACAGGATGCCAAATCATGCTTACAATGCTTTCTGGTGCATTTCATATAATCAGATTATGTGCAGCAGCTACATTCATAAGAGTTTTTTGTAGCATGATTTATAAACACCTGAGGGTCAGGATACTTGGCTTACTACTGTTTCATGGTTACTAGCCAAATAGTTGATCGTATATCTGTGACAGCTCATCAGGCAGTTTTCCAGGAGTCATACAATATATAAAGCACAAGTTGACAAAAACATCTTGTAGTCCGTGGCAAAGAACATGAATTAAATACCACAGACTAGTCAGTAAACTGTTCCTTTACTGTTGCAATCTGCTAGTACAGCTTTCTCTGGGTTTCCTACTATAAAGCTTCATGTCACAAAAAGAAAATATAGTGCATTTTTAAGATAACTATTTCATTCTCCTGCAGATGTGCTTTGTACAGTGCTAAAACATGATTCTTTTCTGTCTTGTGTAGTAAATGGTATATAAAAATGGCGATAGTGATGGTACATATAATGTGTAAACATTTTTGGTCACTACCAAAACTAGAAGAAATCCTGATGAGTTGCAAAAAAATTCTGATGAAATACCACCAGAAAAGGGAACTGTCCTAACTCATTCCAATCAACTTTTTAAATGTCTAAGTAACTTACAGGAAGATTGATATGGTTATCAGAGGACATATGCCCAGGGAAGAGATGCCAGTTCTATTGATCTCTGCTCATTAGGCTCTAATTTTCTTAGCTCACTCACTCAGATAAGCAAGACATATATCCCATCTATAATCCCTTAGCACTTAGCTACACTCTTACACCAATAAATTATACCACAATTAGAGGCACTGCTGCAAAATTCTTCCAAGAAAGCACGCCCTTAATATAACTATGGATTTTGGAGGCATCAGAAATAGCGTTAGAAGAATGCACAGAAGTGGAAAACCACTGACTCCATGTATGGTTTCTTGATCCAAATGTCATATAGCTCTAAGTCATTTTGATGAAAATGTTCTAAGGGAATTCTGTAAGATTGGAGCTGATGCATACATTTTTTCCTTGCAGGGGATTTTCCCCAAGAAGGAAATCAGTTTCTAAAGACTTATAAGGATAAGGAGGAGAAAGAAACAGTAAAAACAGTGACATGAGCACCAAAATAATTTCAGTGCTCACAAAGGTAATGACAGTGCTGTGCAAAACACTTTGATCTGGGGTGCATGTGATGTGAATAAGGTCCCAGCTTTGCCAGAGTCTTCCTTCATGATTTTAGATCATTCCATTCAGCACTCTGTGCCTAAGTTCCCCTACTGTAAAGGAGAAATAATTGTTTTTCCACTCATTTGGGTTTGGTTTATGATGAGATAACTTCTGCATTAATTATTGTTTTGTCTGGACATTTTTCATCCTGCCAAAGTTTCTCTGCTTAAACCAACCAACTAAACCACCCATCCAGACTGGTTCAGTTTTCCAAAGTTATCTATCTCTAACCTCCTAATTCAGCAAAGCACTTATTTTTAAGATTGTGAGCTGTACCATCTACTTCAGTGGGACTAGTCACACACTTGCAGTCAAGGACATGTTGAAGTGCTTTGCTAATAAAGGTGAGAAATGAATATCCATGTGTACTTATTCCATTTGTATATATAGGCTTCTCTATAGCATTTATCATCACTGTATTAGAATATGTCACAAATGTTAATGTTGTCATTGGATTTCCCCTCTGCTTGATACCTGAGACACCACAAAAAGTTACCATTCTGATCATATGGTGACCTCTGTTGACAGCTGTGATAGGTCCTCTAGTCAAGTTAGAAGAAAAATCCCAACAACTATTAGCTGGCAATAAATGGATCTATAAACAAAGGCTAACAATTGATTTGGGGGTGGCTGATAATTCCTGAGGTAGCTGAGGAATGTTGGCAGTGTACAGGCCCTCAGGGTGGGTCAAGACTTCAGGGTTTTGTTGACAAAAGTGGCCTTTTGTTGACAAAACTATACCTTTGTCTATGCTACTGCTGAGTTCTATTGATATAATGTCAATAGAACTCTGCAGTTTTGTTGACGGCGGTAAACCTCATTCTACAAGGAATAACACCTTTGTCAACAGAGTTCTGTTGACAGAAGGTAAGTGTGGATGCGGGGAAGATTTTATGTTGACAGTAAAGGCCTCCAGGAAGAAGCCCTGGTGGACACTCCTGCCACTGCTTTCAACTCTATTGTTCCTGCCTGTAGCCATCTTTAAAAGGCTCAGGCGCCCAGGATCAGCATTCTGGCAGCAAGCCAGTTCCAGAGTGGACCCGGACTGCGCAGCTCTGTTTTTGGTCAGCCAAGTCGGAGCCATGTCCCAGGGAGAAGCCTCCCAAACCCCCCCAGCCCCTTCCAGGGACACATCCCCCCAGGAAGCCAGGGGCACAAAATGCTGGGCACCCTCCTGGTCAGGGCCTGAGATCAAAGCCCTCCTGAAGCTGTGGGCTGAGGAGGATGCTCTTCAGCTACCACAGTCCAGGCCTGCACACCTTCTGGGCTCCAGGAAGGCTGTGGCTGCGGGCCAGGCCACACCATGCCTTACTGAGATGCACATGAGCATCATCTGACCCTAGAACAGGCACTGCCTGCTGAGAAGAAGGAGGGCATGCCCTCTCAGGGAAAGGGTGAGCATGCATGACTGACGACTTTTCCCTATTGTCCTCCACAGCCGGACCAGCTGACCAGAAGGGGGGGGGCCACACCTTCCCCACCACCCAGACAGCTGCAGGGAACCCACCGACACTGGCGCACCTATTTAGACCTGGTGCGCCAGCACATCTTGGTCCTGCAAGGAATGCAGGACTCCATGAACCACAGGATGGAGGCAGAGGCCGAGTGGTGCAGGCACTTGCTGGAGGAATTTGCCCAGCAGCGCACTGACATCTGCGCTGTGATCCAGGAAGCCAAGGCCTTCCCCGGTCCTGTGCCTGGTCCTGCTCCTTCTGCTCAGCCTGCCCCCCCTCAGCCGCTGCCCTCCATCAAGCTATGGCTCCCTTCCCCAGCCCCTGCAATCCCAGACCCAGGTACAGCCCCACCTCCTGCCCAACTCCCTACTGTCCCATCCTGCATGCACAGCCGTGTGCAAGAAGTTCTCCGCAGCCAAAGTGCCAGGGGCTCTTTATCCAGGCAGCCCCCTCAGCCCTGAGTCTCCCTCCACCCTTCCAGGTTGACATTCCCCCCTCCCACCTGTGAGATTCAATGAAGGAAGCACTTTATTTTTTTTTTACAAACAGTTTATTTTCTCTGAACAAAAGAGTATTTTAGTTTAGTTTTTCAAAAAACCAACAGTGAAATAAACTGTACAAATTTTTTCACCAACATCTGTGTCTGTTGTCAGTGTGTGATGAATGAGTACAATGTGTGATTGTGGGGCTGGGAGGAGTTTTGGGGAGGAAGGCACTGGGGGCATGAGGCACTCCCACATTTGGAAGGCCCTGGGGAAAACCATTGGCCTCCGTGGGAGAATTGCTCCCTTAGGGCTTCTCGAATGTGCAAGCCCAACTGGTGGGCTTGCCAGATGGCAGCTGTCTGGGGCTGCTCAAAGCACCTCCCCTCCATGTCAGCCCGTGTCCCCCTTGCAGGGAGGAAGGCCTCCCCCTTCCTCTCCACTCAGTTGTGCAGCACACAGCATGCTGCAACCACATCGGGGATGTTGAGTTCCCCCATGTCCAGCCGAGTGAGCAGGCATCTAAATCTACCATTCAGATGGCCAAAGGTGTACTCCACCTGGAAGTGAGCCTGATTCAGGTGGGAGTTAAAGAGTTCCCTGCTCGCATCCAGGTGGCTGGTGTAGGGCTTCATGAGCCAGGGCATAAGGGGGTATGCCACGTCAGCCATGATGCACGTAGGCATCTGCACATCCACAACTGCATAGTTCTTCTCCAGGAAAAATGCCCCAGCCTGCGGTACAGGTAGGAGTTCCGGAATACGCAGGCATCATGTTCCCGGTCTGTGAATTGTCCCCATAGTCAACCAGGGCCTGCAGCACCATTGAAAAGTAGTCCTTTCGGTTAATGTACTGTGCTGCTCGATGGGGTGGTGCACCGATCGGGATGTGAGTCCCATCAAGTACTCCACTGCAGTTTGGAAAACCCAGCCCCGCAAATCTGGCCAAGATGGAAGACAGGTCTCCGAGGCGGACAGTACTGCTGAATTGATGGCCGTCACCACCTGCAGACAGGGACAAATACAAACACACATAAGAGGATATTAGAGAAGTTGCATGAGCTAATGAGAGGTGCTCCCTCACCCCTCCCCTCCAAGACCCTGAGAGCCTCCCTCTCAGGAAACCCCCCCATTCCTTCCCGCACCACTGCAGGGTGAGCCTAGGCTGGCTTCTACCACTCACACCCCATTCCCTGTGCCTGGTCCTGACCATCCCCCTTATCCGCCCGCCCCCGTCCCCCTGGACTGTTCTCCAAGAGTGACTTACCTCCACCAAGACAACCCCGACGGTAGACCTCCCTATGCCAAACTGAAGAAGCAGGGCAACCAGAGCAAAAACTGCAGCAGCTTTGCTTTCCCTCTAAGAGGTAGGCAAGCCAGAAGCAGGAGCAGAGCAACGGCTGTCCAGGAGGATCCCTTTAAGCACGCGTCTCTGCAGAGAACATGCAGCGGTGCCTGGGCTTTAAGGCTGCCCCTGTGACCTTGCAGAAGCACTTCTGGGTGCCTTCTTTTGTTGACAGTGTGTCCCATACACTAGACACGCTTTGTCGACAAAGCGGATCCACGTTATGTAGTCTAGACGCTCTTTGTCAACAGAAGCTTCTGTCAACAAAAGCCTGTAGTCTAGACGTACCCTCAGAGTATGACAGTCTTGAGAAACATTTTCAGATTTAAATACATAGGTTTTCAGACAAATTTTTTTTAGTAATTTGAATTTCTGCTGAAAAACTGAACTTTGCTATAGGACTTTCTTTGTTTATCTGCTCTGCCACAGAATAATTTTTGAACTTACAGTATGTAATTTTAGTCTGTGTTTGGCATTACTTATTTATTGGCAGGTTTTAATTAATGTGCTGAACAGAATGGCAGGATGATTACAACGGTTTAATATTTTAGTTTCTTTTTGTTATTTGAACAAATGGTAAAGATGTAATTCTTTTCAGTGCTTTTTTGGTGTACAGTTTTAGTAACTTGAACACAATGTTATGCAATTTTATTTAACAGACATAGAATCAATATCACTAATTAGAACCACATTTTCATCTGCATTGACTGGTTTAGTCATGGCTGGAACGTCTCAGAGGTGGTAGTGCACTGCAGAAAGATAATTCCACCTCAGGATATTTTACCTTTTTTCACTTGAATGCTTTAGGTTCAGAGAGGGAATAACATATCTCACTTTATAATCTCACTTGCTTATTCATAGTTTACCCACATCTGCCAGTCACCTCCTTGGTCTCCACCATCTTTCCCTCCATGAACTCTGGACTCCTGAAGAAACCACAATAATGTCTGGAGGTGGTGGGGGAAATATGCTGCAGAGAGTCTTCTGACCCCATGTGAGATAGTGGAGCTCCATGAAAGAGCCATGTTTATGAGGGGATCTTCCAGTGTGTTTGGTTCAGAAACCTCTAAGTACTCACTATTAATTCAGAAGTTGGGGCTCTATCAAGTTATTTTTAATGGATATTTATAATTTTACACTAGTGAGTTTTCTCTATTTTTTAATAGAAAAAATGTCAGAAGTTTTCCCAGTTTTGCAGGGCTGTACATTTCCTCTTCTAGTCCACTAAGGGTACATCTAGACTGCAGAGTTTTTCCGGGATTCCTTGCATGTCCAAGGAATGCGACTGCTCTTCTGAATTATTTTTCGGAAGAGCAGTCACGTTTTTCGGCATCCCTGTACACCTCATTTTATGAGGAAGAAGGGAGGTTCTGAAAAAGGTTTTTTCCCCGACATTTGGCCCAGTGTAGACAGACCAAATGTCGGAAAAGCCTCTTTCGAAAAAAGAAGTGGAAAAAGCTTCACAAATTGCAGTTTGCAATTTGCGTATCTTTTTTTGGAAGAAATAGACACAGCCTAACTGAATGAACAAGTGAACAAGTGAAAATGAAAACAATTTCTCCAATTCTGAGCACTGGCAGGTAAACAATGGTAATATCTTTGTGCTATCTGTATATACAAAATAGTTATTTAGCAATCTGTAGCATCAGATGCTTTACCGTGGCAGCTAAGCATGAAATACCATTATTTGTTTATTCAGTATGAGGGAACAAACATTCATAAACAAAATATTTTGCTGTCTTTCTTAATGATCCTCTTTCCTCTTGTGTTTCTGTTTCTGTTTTATGCCATGACAGTGATATATTAAAAAGTGAGAGGTATGAGAACCAGAGGATTACTTCAAGGAGAGCTCTCTAGACTCAGATGCAGATTGGTTGATTTTCTCATATCCTCTATGGTTCTGACCCAAATTTTTCCCTGGAAAAAATCAATATATTTTTCATAAATGTTAAAAGTAATATACAAATAAGAATAAAATAAAAATATCACTAAGGCCAAACTATTACAAATTCTATCAGGCTAGTTGGTTAAATTACTGGTATCAAATTAAGTTCAAAATTATACCAGTTAAATAAACTAGCAGCAACTGGTGTTAAATCATCAATGTAGTCAAATTGCATTAACACAGCAAATAATTATTTCTGAGAAGTGAAACAGGGGGTCCCATGGAGGAGCTGTTCATTTAGTTATAAACAACCAAATAGCTTTTCTTCAGAGTAGTGTATATTTTAGTATAGAAGCCAAATTGGCTCACATCTTAGAAGCCAATTAATGTTTTTTTTCCTCTCTTGGAAGTTCGCTGTTCCTAGTACTAAGGTCCCCCTAAGCTGTGTGGCTGCCTGTTAAACCCCGTACAGGGGCTCATGAAGAACTGGGAAGGAGATATCTCTTCTCAAGCCCTAGAACTGCCAGGACCTGGGGCAAGAGGCCTCTCCTTGCTGTTCCCAGCAAGAAGCCATCTAGGTAAGCCTAAACTCCCCTGCCATGAACACCCTCCTGTATCCCAAAGCCCTCATCCCTGGCTCCACCTCAAAGCCCATACCCCCAGTCCAGAGTATTTACTGCCTTCTGCATGCCAACCTCCAGTCCTGAACCCCTCCCCCAAATTGGAGCCTCCTGCACTTCAAACCGCTCATCCCCAGCCCCACCCCAAGGCTTGAACCCCCAGCAAGAAACCTTCACCCCAAACCTCTGTCCCAGCACTGAGACCATCAACACCAGCCTTAGAGCCCTCATACTCCTGTACCTCAACCTTCTGTCCCAGACATGAGCCCAAAGGGCAGATGATGATTTTGTGGTGCCCAGGGCAGCACAATTTCGTGCCCCCCCCCTTTGTGCATGTGTGGGGCTTCTTGAAGCGCGGGGCCTGGGGCGGCCTCCCCGCTCGACCTGCCCTATATCTGCCCTTGCTGAGCCCCCTACCATATTGAGAACCCGTTGGCCCCATTCCCACAACATGAGTTTTGTTATGTGCACCGATTTGAAGGTGATGGGTCACAGCTCACCTCCATGTTACACATCCCCTTCCCATTGGTACTCATAAGAAAATTAATTCCACTTACAGATGGAAAAAATAGAGGTAACACTAGCCTAGTGGCTAATGTATTTGCTTTCATCTTGTCCCCTTCGCTCCACAGGAAAAAAAAAACAGTGCAACCAAGCAAAAGCCTCGCTCAGTGGAATGTGTGAGGTAAGCTTTACAAGATACTTACAGTGATAAGAGAAAATGTAGCAACTTTTTCAGTGGACAATGGCAGGGATCTTCAATTCAACAAAGAATGAACTTAAGTCTAAGACATACACAATGTTATGATTTTTAGGGGCAGAGGATTTTTTAGGGTTATTTTAAGGAATATTCTTAGATTCCTTCCTGAATGTCACATACACAAGCATCCAACCACATACACATTCATACCCTAATGGTATAAAGCCTTTGGGAAGGCTCAAGTTAGATCAAAGGGAAAAAGGAAATTATGTGTGGTAAAAAGGTTTAAACATCCTCATCATGTCATCGTCAGATGGCCTGGTATAAGCCTGGTATAAGCAGGTGTACTGTGTTCATGGATCAGATAGTGTCTCCTAGCACCTTCTGCTCCTCACTGGAAAGTGTCTTCAGATTCATGAAGGACAAGTACCAGATGTGGGTGTTGCCTTCTTTTCCTCCAGACATTATTAATTTCAGACACTTGAAATGTTAGTCTTGTGGTGATGGTGATCCTGAAGACACTAGCTATGCTCTGTATGTTCCTTGATCATGGGCATGAGTCTCCTTTACTCTGCTTTGCAACACTTTTTGTTGACGCTACTGGCAAATCAGGGATGCATGGGTAACATGGTCCAATCACATTGTCCTGGATAGAAACAATGGTCTAATCATATCTCAGTGACCAAATGCTGGCCTGTGATCAGTAATGAAACTTCCTTTTTTACCTGAAGGTTCCTTCTTAGGGCTTTAACTATAACTGCCGACAAATGTAGCTTTAAAGAAGACAATACTTGAAGCAATATCTCAGCAGCTTCCCAGTCTATTCCTGTGGGAAAGATGTCCAATTTGCAACATACACTATTGGTGTCTTGTGTAAACAAATTCTCTAAAAATAAGGCTATGTCTACACTGCAGGCTTCTTGCGCACGAACTTTTTGCACAAGAGTTCTTGCACAAAAGGTCTTGCGTGAGAGCGCTTCCACACTGCCATGTGCTTTAGCGCAAAAGATGTGCTATTGCGCAAGAGCGTCCATGGCAGTGTGGACACTCTCTTGTGCAAGAAAGCTCTGATGGCCATTTTAGCCTAGCCCCATCCACACAGCTTTCATGCACATCAAGGGACACAGGCATCACAACATATAACTTTTAAGCAATTTGCTAACTAGCACCATCCTTAGCACGTCTGGTGCCTTAGACAGCCTCCTTGCAGGGAGGCCTTCTGCAGAGGGATGGCTGTGCACAAGGGATGCAGAGACAGGAGCTGTGAGGGACAGAAGCAGCACAGCCAGGCAGGGAGGCAGTAGGAGTTGGGACCCTGCACTCACCAGCGATGGTGGGAACCAGCCCACTCTGCTCTCCCGGTTGCTCAAGGGAGAGGGCTTGTGGGAAGGGCTGGAACCACCCTACACTCACTGATGGTGGTAAATGTCATGATAGGGATGATTTTGAGACACAAATCCTTTCCTGGAGGCAGGCACTCTGCTTCCCGCTGCCTGCTGCTTCTGCCAGGTCTCCCACTAATCTCCTAGACTGCATCACTTGGGGGGATGAGGTCTTGGGGAAAGAGGTGGAATGGGGTGAGACATGAGGGGAGAAGAGGGTTGTCCTGGTCCCTGAATTTCCCTAGGAATGGCCCTGCTGGGCACAGTCTGTGAAGGGACCAGCTGGGGGATGCAGCTTGCTGCAGGTGCCAGGAACACTGCATATGTAGCAAAAAGCTGCCTAGGGCACCATGAAATGTAGGTCAATTCCGTGACTCAGATGTTGTGGTGACCTACGCATCTGCATATTTTGTGTATTGTTTGGGATGATCTTGTTGCCCGCCAGTGGAATTTACAAAACCATAGTACACCCACATCTTGAATACTGCATACAGATGTGGTCGCCGCATCTCAAAAAAGATATATTGGCATTGGAAAAGGCTCAGAAAAGGGAAACAAAAATGAGGGGTTTGGAACGGGTTCCATATGAAGAGAAATTAAAAAGACATGGACTTTTCAGCTTAGAAAAGAGGAGACTAAGGGGGGATATGATAGAGTCTGGGTCAAGTCCTTGGAGAGTGTGGTCTTCTCTCTCTTGTGCAGGCGAGCCATGCTTATCTTGCTGCCTAAGAAGGGGGACCTCCACAATCTGAGGAATTGACATCCCATCTCGCTCCTCAGCACAGACTACAAAATCATTGCCAAGGCCATGTCACTGAGACTGTAGTCTATGCTGGCGGATGTGGTCCAGCCAGACCAGACCTACACTGTCTGGGGATGTACCATCTTTGATAACCTTTATCTGGTCCAAGATGTCATAGAGCTCAGGTGTAGGGATGGTCTGTCATTCGCACTTCTGTCCTTGAATCAGGAGAAGATGTTAGACTGAATGGACCATGGGTATCTCCTGGGCACTCTAAGGGCCTTTGACTTTGGGCCCCGCTTTGTGGGGTTTCTCCAGGTGCTGTACGCTTCTGCGAAGTGCTTGGTCAAGTTCAACTGGACCCTGACTGCACTGCTGTTTCAGGCAGGGAGTGCATCAAGGTTGTCTGCTGTTAGGTCAGCTGTATACTCTGGCCATCAAGCCCCTTCCTCCATCTCCTTTGCAAAAAGGTTGACAGAATCGGTGTTCTGTGAGCCAGAGATGTAGCTGATCATGTCAGCATACACTGACGATGTGCTCCTCATGGTCCAGGATCCGGGTGACCTGGCATGGGTGGAAGCCTGCCAAGCAGTCTACTTGGTGGCCTCCTTCACCTGGGTCAACTGGATCAAGAGCTCTGGCCTGGTGGTCGGGGCCGGGTGGCAGGCGAGCTCCCTCCCACCCATGCTTCAGTCCATCCAGAGGAGTGAAGGTCTATTGCTGTATCTTGGCATTTTTCTTTCTGCCACACATTCTTCCCTGCCAGAGAACTGGCAAGGTTGAGAGTCCAGGGTGGCTGAGCAGTTGTGGAGATGGACAGGACGGCTCCAGTGCCTCCCCCTCCATGGGAGGGCACTGGTGCTTAACCAACTAGTCTTGTCCATGCTCTGGAAATGTCTCAATACCATGGTCCTGGGTTTCCTGGTTCAGAGCCAGCAGCTGATGCTGCAGTTCTTCTGGCCAGGACTGTATTGGGTCTCTGCAGGAGTTCTCCATCTTCCCCTGGAGGAAGAAGGGCAGGGCCTGATGTGTTTGCACACACGAGTCCATGTCCTCTGCCTCCAGACTCTCCAGAAGCTCCTATATAATGCAAGTAGTCTGGCACAGAACATATTTGCACACTTTCCTTGGCTACTTCTGAGGGCTCTAATATGACCAACAATTCCTTTACTTGAGAGGGTTTCCACAAGACCTCTCTGAGCTGCCAGTCTTCTACCAGGACCTCCTCTGGACCTGGAAGCTGCTCTCGGTGGCCAGATCCTTGGGAGCCACCATGGGGGCAGACCTACTCGTGGAGCCTCTGCTACATAATCCCCATCTCCATGTGCAGGTGGCAGAATCCCCCTCAGAGTGTCAAAGGTTGGTCCTGGCAGAAACCACCAGAATTTGAGACCTCCTGGACTATGACTGGGGAGACTGAGTGGATTCTTCGGTGCTCACCCACTGCATGGGGCTCTCCACTCTTCCTACTCTCCAGCACATACTTCAGGATGTGAGGGACACTTTGCTGACTGCTGCTTGGGTTTACCTCAACCGGGTCCTGTGAGAGGCTACACTCTGCCCACCCCTCAACCCTAGCTCTCCGGATCTCTACATCTGTCCTTGGCCTTGCTTGCCTTCCTGACTGCCTCCCCTTCATCACCGGCGCTAGCTGCATGCGTTGCAGCTGGTCCTCTATCAAAAAGCATCAGAAAGTCATCTATACATGCTCGTGCTTCACATTCTTCACTTCCCCACTCTTGTGTCCCACCCAGATAACAAATGGTGGGACCTCTTACCTCCAAAAGAGGATGGGGAGCCCCGGTGGGCCAGTTTCTACTCCATCTCCATGATGCCAGGGACATCAGCTGGAGAATCCTCCATAGCACCGTGAGCACAGGCATGCACTTGGTGTGGTTCATCTCTGCTCCTGACACTTGCCCCTTCTGTGGCTTGAGGGAGACCCTGGCGTATGTCTATCTTGAGTGTGCCAGGTTATAGCCCCTCTTTCAGGTCCTACAGAACCTCTTGTTGAGGTTCTATCTGCACTTCTCCCCTCACCTATTAATTTATGCGCAACCCATCCGTGGCCCCACAAGATTGTGGGACCTTCTTGTCAACCTCCTCCTGGCTATAGCCAAAATGGCAATTTACAAGGTCAGGGAGCAGAGGTTGGCTGAAGGAAGAGCCTGCAGCTGTGGGGCCTATTTCCTGTCCTGTATCCGTTAACGCATCCGAGCAGAGTTCCACTGCGTGACATCTGCTGGCTCTCTGACAGCCTTTGAGGAGCAGTGGGCCTGTCTGAGGTTCTCTGCTCAGTGCCCCCGTCCAGCTCCCTCATTTTAGCCCATTGACCTCCACGCTACCTTTTTATAGCCTTCTGCTCTGACCCTGTCACAGTAATTAAAGATTGTATATTTACAGCAATGTTTCTCAAAGTGGTCCACTGCTGCTTCCCATGGCTCTCCTTGGCTGCAAACAGTGAACGGCAGCCAATAGGAGCTATGAGGCTCTGTGTCTGTGGAACCAGTAAATAAACAAACTGGAGCTGTCTGGTAGCAGCTTTCTCAGAGCAGCTCCATGGACCACTTTGATTTACAGGATTTTTTTCACATAGGGCAATATGCCCAACTAATACAGTCTGTCTTACAATGTTTGTAAAGTTGTCCATACTGACTTCTTCTCCCTGAATAGTCTTTGTCTAGTAATAAACTTCTTTATCTGATCTTTAATGGCGTGCTAAAGCATGTTTATTTTCTCTGCTTGTTGGTAAAAGTGAGCAGCAGGTGTTTCTGATCTGGTTTACCTATATGGTAGTGAAACATCAACTCTCTAGTGTGATTCTGACAGGAGAATTTAGTACACTGAAAACTTTGAATGCTATGCTGTTGTTTGGCACCGTATATAGAAAGGTCAGACTTTTGGCAGTACACTGTACTACAGTGCATCAGCAATCAGAAGATATTAAGCATCTGTATTTTGTGATACTTCTTTCCAAGGCAGCTTCTTACACTCCATAGGCAGGAGAGAAAGGTAGCACGAGAAATTTTAAATGCAAAATTATTCCTTTGATCACTTAAGATTGTGACTAGAAATGTGTCCAAACAGTTTTATTTGGATCACTAATCCCAAATCTGAATTCCAGCACCCCAAATTTTAGAATGTTTGTGTCTGGGATTTTTAGTTGCCCATTGCATAGATTGAAACTGACAGCAAAATTTGGATTTACTTTCAGGTTCAGAATATAGTCATTTTCAAAATGTTGAGGATGTTAAGCTATCAAATTCTGATTTGGGCTCCTCTCTAATTCTAATTTTGTTAGGATGAAGGAGACAACTCTACTTTCTGAAATGTGTTTTGTATTTGTTTATAACTGAATTTGCATTTCAAAGTGTAGGAACACATCCTTTATTTTAAATGACCTTAGACAATTTAGATACATAAAGTGAATAAGCTGCAGATCTAGTGCATACAGTCTTTTCTTTCTTCTGTTAATGTGAGGGCTCACACACAAAATATCTTTGAGCAATGTTATAAATAAGAAGGCACTAACAGGAAATCACAGAGACCTATGGTGCTCTGCCTAGCAAATTTGCTTTGCTATCAGCATTACTGTAGGGAGCTTGTTTTCAGAGCCTGGCTGTATTGCACTGAGCTTTCATGTGTGCCATGAGATTGAGGGAGCTGAGATCCACAACACGTTTTTTTGTCTCTATTATATTCTCTAACTAGTTTGGTGTTGCATTCAGCAGAGCACAGAAGCACAGAGACTATTAAACAATTGAAAATAGAGGTATTTGAGTGGAGATCTGTTGGAGGAGAAGTGAGTTTGCAGAGGCTGGTGGGGGCAGTATTTTCATCACAGCAGAGACCTGATTAGGAGGGTTTCCTTGATTAAGGTGCCAGTCAATGACACAGAAACTAGCAAACAGAACTGAACATAAGGGAGTTTGAGCATGTCTATTTGGGTATGTCTACACTAGCTCGTTAGTTCAAGCTAGGTAGGGTAATTAGGGCAAGCGGAGTTGCAAATGAAGCAGGAGGAAACCTAGTTCGAACTACTTAGTTCGTGCTCCATGTAGCCGCACTGCACGGGGTTCGAACCAGCGGGGTTTTAAAAATGGCGGCTCCCCACTTATGCAAATGAAGCCCGGGAAATTCAAATCCTGGGCTTCATTTGCAAGTGCGGTATGCTTACATTACCCCGCTAGTTCGAACTAGCGGGGTAGTGTAGACATACCCATAGAGTGTGGAGCTGCTGTCTCAGGCTAGCCGAGGGCTGTGCTTAAAGGGACCCAACCCTCACCCCGGACAGACAGTTCTCAGGGGTGCCCCGCTTGCAAAGCAGTCCTGGCTTGGATTGCCCGGAGTACCCACACTGGGCACATCACACCACTCGGCCATCAGACCGGCTGCACTTGCCACAGGCTGCCATCTGGGGAGAGGGGGCAATTGAGGAGCTGCAGGAGAGGTTCCACCCCCAGAAGCCCGGAGAGCCAGCCCAGTCCTCACCATCGGGGGCTCGTACCCCATTCCTCCCTCACCTCCTTCCACTTACCCTTCCCTAGCCCCCCTTCCTGATGTACAAAATAAAGGACATGTGTGTTCAAAAATAGAATCTCTCTTTATTGAACAAAACTGGGGGAGACTGGGAAAAGGAGGTGGGAGAGGGGAAGAGAGAGGGTGGGAGAGGGGAGGGAAACTACAATGATGAGGGGTTTGGAACAGGTCCCATATGAAGAGAGGCTAAAAAGACTGGGACTTTTCAGCTTAGAAAAGAGGAGATGGAGGGGGGATATGATAGAGGTCTATAAAAGCACGAGTGGGGTAGAGAGGGTGCATACAGAAAAGTTCTTCATTAGTTCCCATAATAGAAGGACTAGAGGACACCAAGGGAAAGGAATGGGTAGCAGGCTTCAAACTAATAACAGAAATTTCTTCTTCACAAAGCAAAGAGTCAACCTGTGGAACTCCTTGCTGCAGGAGGCCGTGAAGGCTAGAACTAGAACAGAGTTTAAAGAGAAGTGAGATCAATTCATGGAGGTTGGGTCCATGGAGTGCTATTAGCCAGGGGATAGGAGTGGTGTCCCTGCCCGAAGTTTGTGGAAGGCTGGAGAGGGATGGCACGAGACAAATGGCTTGGTCACTGTATTCGGTCCATCCCCTCCAGGGTCCCTAGGGTTGGCCGCTGTCGGCAGACAGGCTACTGGGCTAGATGGACCTTTGGTCTGACCCAGTACGGCCATTCTAAGCTCAGGGCTCAGGGTCGGGGGTCTCAGTGGACCACCTTGATTTTCATGCAAACCTGCTCCTGGGTGTCCAGGCTGGCAGCTCTCCTGCCCTAGACGGCCACTTTCCTGTGCCTAGTGCGGAGGTCGTAGACGAGGTCCACGATGTCTGCACTGGACCATGCGGGTGCCCGCCTCTTGCGGTCTTGGGCAAGCTCCCGGGAGCCGCCAGCCTAGTCCCGGGAAGAGGGGGAGGGCTGGGGAGCATCGGGTGGCTGGCTCGAGCTGTGCCAGGTGCAGGGTCTGCTGGCTGGGTGCTGGCAGGCTTGCACCTGGCACAGGCACCGTAGCTAGCCTGTGCCCCTTTAACGGGTCCGGGTCCGGGAGGGGGGGCAATAGAGTTTCCCTGGGGTTGGCCAGAGAGGCCACCAGGGAAACCTGGGGAGGGCTAGCCTCCCATTAGTTCAAATTAAGGGGCTACACAGCCCTTAATTCGAACTAGTAATTTTGAACTAGGCTTAGTCCTCGTACAATGAGGTTTACCTAGTTCGAACTAAGCGCTCCGCTAGTTCGAATTAATTTCGAACTAGCGGAGCGCTAGTGTAGCGCCTATCAAAGTTAATTCGAACTAATGGACGTTAGTTTGAATTAACTTTGTAGTGTAGACATACCCTTACCTTATGACTCTCACAACTGCATTAGCTTTTTTTCACAGCCACATTGCATCTTACTCCAAACTTTATTAAGATAAATACTTTGAGTTTCTTTAGTTTTAGACTCTAAACCAGTTTCTACAGAAATGAATTCAACACTTTGTAACACTCTGCTGAACACTTTTTACGTTGCTAATATTCTTTGTATCATGTGGACACTCAGACCATGTCTACACTAGAAATTGTTTTCCAAAGTATAGTCCCTCATACTATATATACTACCCACATTCTTGTTTCATATATATCTGTAGAACTAACCTGTCCTCACCATTGTTTACTAGTCTATAAATCATCTTTTATCATCTGCAAATTTTACCAGCAATGATTTTATCAGTGAACTTGGAGAAAATACAAGTATATTGAATATCATTGATCCTAGAACAAATCCCTGTGAAATCTACTAGAATGATTCCCTATTTAGAATGACTTTGAGATATCTGTTAACCAGCTTTTAAACAATTGAATATATGAATTGTTTCTCGATAGTCCTATTTTTAAAAATCAGAATGTCATACATCATTAAGTAAAATGTCTTACAGAAGATGACTTGTAATCTCATTAAAAGAAATGAAATGTGATTTATAAGAGCTATAGTCCACAAAATAACATAATTCACATTAATTATGCTGTCATTATTTAATTACTTATGCATTGCATTCTGTATCGTTCTTTTAAAGTACTGAAATAGCATTTGCTTTTCTCCTGTGCTCTGGAACATCCCCAAAATTTCAAGATTTGTTAAATTTGAAAAACAGTCAACATCAGTGGCTGAGAGCTCCTCTTATTTGAAAACTCTTGGTGCAAGTGATCCAGTTCTGCATATTTAAAAAATGTTAACTTTAAAAGTGGCCCTTTAGCACACTGCATAATTAATGTTTCAAGAGAAAATATTTCATTATTACTATAAGACTCCAGGATTTTTTCCCAAAGAATGAAGAGAAGTATTTCTTAAACACTTCAGAATTTTCTACACTGTTACTAACAATTTTACCATCCGTCCAGTAACGATTTTGTACAATTATTAGGTTTCTTTTGTTCCTGTATAATGAAATTCTTATTATTATCTGTTGAAGTGGCATTGAAATGAAAAGATTGTAGTCTCAAGAACTCCATCAATTCTTCAGTGTCTGATTTCGGCATTTTTTTCTATGAGCATCTATCCAATCTTACAACCATTAGACAGAATCCAAGAGGTTATACAGGTGCTACCATCAATATACAATGTTGTATGTTTTTATAAATCTATTTTTAGTTCTGAAATTAGGAACAAAAGTCATCAAACCAAAGCGAAAGCATTCTTTTTCCCCCCTTTTGAGCTGTTTCTATTATCATGTGGAAACACTTAATTTCTCTGCATACAATGCTTGGCTTCTAATCAGAATAAACATTTCTCACTGCATTTTCTGAATGATTTCCCAGAATTGTAAATGCATTCACTGGGGGATGCTAGGAAGTGCAATTGTTTTACTCTCTCTCTCTCTCTCTCTCTCTGTATATATATATATATATATAAGATTTTGTGTGTCTGTGTGTCTGTCTATGAGTATGTCTGTTCAACAACTCCTCCTAAATGGTAGGAGATAGGGCCACCAAATTTGGTATGCAGCTTCCTCTTCTCCTAACTTAAAGCAAGGTCAGGGTTTGCTGTGCCAGGACAACCAAAAGTCATGGGGAAAGGATTGTATTCAATAACATGCAAAGGGAGTGGCTGCTCTTCGGAGGCCATAATATGAGAGTGAGCCTGCAGAAGATAGCTCAATGCAAAATGGCCAATAGGGGCAGCCATACCACCAAGTGAGGGTCCAGCAGGGCTGAGGGGGTCTGCCATCTTGCCTGCCAGCAGAGTGAATAAGTAGCCTCCTTGCCCCAAGCCCTTCCCCTTCCTCCTGGTCCTTGGCTGCAGCACTGGGGGCAGGAGGGGAAGGCCCCTGGTGGCTGGGGGAGGGGGAAGGCCTTTGGCAGCTGTGGGGGGAGAGGCTAGGGGGAAAACAGGCTTCTGTCAGACAGGGGACAGGGATGAAGGGAGGGGGAAGAAAACAAGCCCCTGGTAGACAGGAAGGTCTGCAGGGAGAAAAGGACTGTGTTGGAAGGGATTCCCCCACCCAGAGCCCTTCCTCAGTCCCCCAGCCTCTTGCACTGACCACCACCCACATCCCCAAAGCCTTGCCCTGTCTCTTGCACCTCCCAGACTGCTAGCCCGCTACCCCGCCGGGTAGATGTGCTAGTTGAACTCTAAAGCAATCCTAGTCCGACACAAGAAAAGGGGTGTGTCTACACAGTGCCATCACCTCGAAATAAGCTATACAATTTGTGCTATGCAAATTGTGTAGTTTATTTCAAGGATATGTAAAAATAACTTATTTCAAAATCTGGCACTTTCTACACTGTGCTAAATTTCAAAATGAAGTGTTATTCCAACCTATCCCTTCACCCTTGTGGAACAAATGTTTCAGAGACACTGGAACAGCATGCTCATTATTTTGAAATATATTTTGAAATCACAGGTGCATTGAAAGACGTGGAATTGTTATTTTGGGATACTTCTGGAATCCCGGAATAGGTCAGCTATCTAGATGTAGCCAAGGAGTACTCACACAGAGACAATGAAATATACAGACACTGTGTGATGTTAAAATAAGATAACCCATTGGCTCAGTGTGGACACCTTCATTTGTGATAGCAAATCAATTGCATAGATAAATACAAACGTGTATATACTTGAGCATTGAACTCTAAAGACAATATTATGCCTTGCCTGGTGCCCATGCCCATGAACTGAGAAGAAGGCTCAAGGGCACTCGAGACTCTGAGCAGACATTGTGAACAATGTCGCCTTATGCTCCCCCAGCTGAAGCCCTATGCAAGTCCAATGTTGCTGCCAGCACTAATCTCTTTATAGAGAATGGATACAGACTGGGGCTCCAGTCCTGCACCATTTATACTGAATAACAGACGTGTCCGGGTTCAAAAGTGATATTATACAATTTTCATTGGTAGTTCAGTGGCTGTGCTTCTTGTGGATGTTCATCATGATTTCTTTAGACAGAATGGAAATTTTATAAGGGCTCATCAGTCTAGAAATCAAAGATATAACAAGAACCAATGACTGAAAATGGAAACAAGACAAATTTAGATTGGAAATTCAAAGCACATTTTTAACAATGATGGCAAATAACCATGGAATAACTTATCAAGGGTTGCAATAAAATTCTCCATCAGTGGCAATTTTTAATTCAAATTGATTTTTTCCCCTGAAAGATATGCTTTAGTTCAGAGGTGGGGAACCTCCAGTACACCAGACACATGTGGTTCATCAGAGTTAGCCTCAGTGGGATACCAGATGGTTTCTTTACCTTGTGGCTATGGCTTGCTGTTCCTAGGCAATGGGAGCTATGGTCTGGGTCAGTGTTTCTCAACCAGTGGTACGGGTACCCATAGGGGTACTTGAGAGAAGTCTGGAGGGCATGTCAACACAATTGAAATATGGAATTTTTAAGTTTTACAGTGTTTTATTATGTTTGTACTTTTTACACCCAAAAATGTTTCTCTGGTTCATTCAAATTACATATGTTAGGTAAACTGCAAAAAGCACAAAAACTAAGACTTCACAGGATTGGGGTCTTCTTCTTACATATATTATATACTTGTGATCTGTCTTGGGGCATGTCTACACAAGAGGGCAAAAGTCAAATTAAGCTACGCAACTTAAGCTACGCAATGATGTAGCTCAAGTCAAAATAGCTTAATTCAGCTTTTGGTGCTGTCTACACAGCAGGAAATCCAAGTTAGAGCACTCTTCCTCTGACTTTCCTTCCTTCTCGTAAAATGAGGGTTACAGGAGTCGAGGTAAGAAGTCCTTCAGCTTGCCATCATTTCGAAATAATGGCTTGCAGTGTAGACATGCTCTCAGTGGAAGTCATTGAAGAGACATATCCACCAGGATGGAATTGAAAGTATTTATGTTCCTGATATAAATATGGCTCTATAGAGAGTAGTGCAGAAATTGAATAATCTTTGCAGATACTGTTCCTCGACATTTCTCAACAAAAATAAATGAGAAAAGTACGCTCTTTTTCACACCACATTTTCACCACCTATTGTTGTTTTACAGTGTATCTGACAGACATTCATTTTTTAGAATTTGTATTTGATTAAAAAAGAACATGTGTGTACATCTTCACCAGCCCACCCAAAAGATTTAGTGAACTATTTTAAGACTGGGCAGTGTTGATGGAAGATAATTTTTTAAAGATCAGAAAAAAAATTAAAATCCTCAAGTATATAATTTGGCTAAACAAAGGAGTATGATTAGGAATTTGGATGATGGCCTAAATTGTGACCAGTTCTAACAGGCTACTAGTGGATTCCGGTAGATGGGTGAAAGTCAGTAGAATGTCATTTGTATACACTAAAGCAGGGGTGGGCAAAAGGACCTCCGTGGGCTGGATCCGGTTCGCCAAGCGGGTGGATCCAGCCTGCGGAGGCCCTGCTGCTCCCTCACCCTCAGGCCAATTAGTGCCTGGGGGCGGGGGAGAGCGCAAATCCTTCTCTACTTTGCCCCTGCCCTGCTTGCGGGGGAGGGGGGAGGAGGGAGGGAGGGTGGAGAAGGCTTTGCACGCTCCCCCGCCCTCAGGCACTAATTGGCCTAGAGGCAGGAGAGTGAGGGAAGTCTCCTCCAATGCCAGGAGCATGGGCACCTTAGGGGAACATGGGGTGGGGGCAAAGGCACTCCCTCACCCCGAGACCAATCATGGCCTGGGGGTGGGGATCCTGAAAATATCTTGTCTCTGCCCCTTCCACTCGATGCTCTGCCCCTTCCTGTGCAGCCTGGGGCCACTTCAAAAATTTCTGAAGTGGCCCCCAGCAAAAAATTATTGCCCACCTGTGAACTACATCCTGCCCTTACTATTATCATTGGGACAGACCTTGTCACCTGCCGTGGTACGCCCACTGGCCATATCCTTCACCCCAGTATCCGCCCCCTTGACCACGTTGGGAACACTGGGGTTCCCATAGACTTCAGTCCATGGCTTCATCTACCCTAGCTAACAGACCTCTACCAGTATTGCCTCCTCACACACTTCCCTCCACAGTGGATTCTGAGAAAGAGAGGGCCAAATCCAGGATGAAGAGGCTGAGGCACAGGCCCTAGATGCCTTCCCAACTGACAGCCTGACAAAGCAGTGATCCTAGAGGACATATGCCTGGCTGACAATTTGAAGCAATTTCAAGAGCTTTTTAAGAGAGTACCTGCCAGTCAGAAGATTCCCCCTCAAGAGATGAAGGGAAAACAGAACCACTTGCTAAAAAATATTTGACCCACGCTGCAGGTGAAGATCGCCTTGCCCATTGATGAGGTGATAATGGAGGTGTCGGATGAGATATGGCAAACCATTGCTCACATCCAGCCAACTTAGAAAAGGCCAACAGAAAGTATTTCATTCCTCCTAAAAACCTAGACTACTTCTTCTCTCATCCACAGCCAAATACCCTCATCACAGATGCAGCAAATCATCGCTCCAGGCTCAAATAATTCACATTTACACCTCGTGACAAGGAGCACAAAAAATTAGACCTGTATGGCAGGAAAGTGTATTCCTTTGCTGTACTTCAACTTAGAATTGCAAATTACTCAGCACTTTTAGCAAAACATGACTTTGACAATTACTCTAAATTAGCTGAGCGAATAGAATATCTCCCAGACTCCAAGGGTATGTCTACACTGCAAAGTTAATTCGAAATAACAGCCTCAACTTTAATAGTGTCTATACATGCAAACCGCTATTTTGAAATTAATTTGAAATAGCGGAGAGCTTAATTCGAACTTGGTAAACCTCATTCTACAAGGAGTAACGCCAAATTCGAAATAGCTATTTCGAATTAACTGCTGTGTAGACATTTAATTTGAAATAAGGGGCCTCCAGCCCTTCCAAGGGAGCCCTGGTGGCCACTCTGGGCCACAACCAGGAAAACTTACTCTCCTCTCCCCCAGCCCTGGAGCCATTAAAGGGGTAGACCCTGGCCACACTGCCTGTGCCAGCTCCAAGCCTGCCAGCCCAGAGCCAGCAGTGGCCACCAGGTCCCCTGACCCAGTGGCCTCAAAACATGAGCCAGCAAACCACTGGCAGCCAGCCCTCCACCATTCCCCAGGAGCAGTCTGCCAGCTCCCAGGAGCCTACCAGGGGTTGGAGAATGTGGGCGCCTTCCTGGTCCAGGGTGGAGATCATGGACCTTATTCAGGTTTGGGGGGGATGCCCCCAACATCCATGATCTCCACACTAGATGGAGGAATGCGGCCATCTATGGCAGGATAGCTGCCAGCCTGGCCACTAATGGCCACATGCGAACCCAGGAGCAAGTTCGTAAGAAAATCAAGTTGGTCTGGCGAGACTCCCCCAACCCTGAGCCCTGAGCTTCCCCTTCTTGCCCTTGCTTCCCCCTTCCAGCTCCCTCCTCCCAGGTTTCCCCTCCCCTCTCTCACCCTCTCCCACCTCCTTTTCCCAGTCTCCCTGGAGGTTCATCCCCCCCCCAGTTTTCTTCAATAAACCCAGTTTCTATTTTTGAACATACGTGTCTTTTGTTTGACATCAGAAAGGGGGGCTAGGGAGGGGTCAGTGGAAGGATGTGAGGGAGGAATGGGGCACGAGCCCCCGGTGGGGAGGACCAGGGTGACTCTGAGGGCTCCTCAGGGTGCATGCTCTCCCGCAGGGCCTCCTGGATCCTGACAGCCCCTCGGTGGACCCCCCAGATGACAGCCTGCAGCAAGTGCAGCCGGGCTGATGGCAACAACCCCACGAGACGCACTGGTGTGCCTGGGGGCAGCTCTGGCTCCATGTGGCTGAGTGCTGTGGTGCCCTGAGTGCAAGCACTCAGGGCAATTTAAGACAGGACTGCTTTGCTGTCCCTCATCGAGGTAGACAAGCAAGAGGGGAACCCTGAGAACCATCTTTCTGGGGTAGGGCTCCTTTAAGCATGGAGCTCAGTTAGCATCAGGCAGCAGCCCCACACACTAAGTCCTAACCAGATGCCCTGCCGGCACTGGTTCCAGCCAGCCTTAACTTCGGTTCAGGGTCCACTCTATGTGGATGAGCTATGTCGAAATAGAAAAATGCTATTTCAAAATAGGTTTTGTGTGTAGATGCGTTAATTAGAATTAGCTTAATTCGAACTAACTATTTCTAATTAAGTTAATTCAAATTAATGCTGTAGTGTAGACGTACCTCAAGAGACCTATACTGAGATCTGTCATCCCGGAAGGGCATATCATCGCCTGCACAGCCTTACAATCATTATTTGGTGTGGCTGATACCACTGCCAGAGCAATAGTGACAGCAGTTGTGATGTGCAGGCTTTATGGCTTTAAGCAGCAGTACTTAGCTACAGTACAAGGTGGAGGACCTTCCCTTCGACAAACAAAAGCTATTAGCAGCTAAAATGGATGAAGTGCTGTATAGAAGCAAGGACTCTTGCACCACATTCCACATTCTTAGCATGTATACTTCATCATACCAGCAAAAACACTATACCTACTACTACAGGAACAGAGACAATTATTACAACCATCCACAACAGAGGTTGTACGATTACAGCTGACCCAGGCAATGAGCTCAGAGAAAGCACCCTCCTCAGTCATGTTTGTCAGGTTCTCAGGCTGCAATACAAATATGCAGACAGTTTTGAACCTTTGGTCAAGGGTCTGCCCAACCACCCCATAAATCCAGGACCAACTGATAAATACTATCTTTTCACCCACAGATTATGCTCCTTTTTCCTCCATTGGGATTCTATAACATCAGACTGGTGGGTTTTAGAAATCATCCATACAGGATATGCTATCCCACTGGCCGCCCTTCCCCCTAAACTTCCTTCTACCCTTTCTCTCTTCAGGAACCCCCTCCCACAAGACCCTTTTGAGGCAGGGTTTTTATTCCAAGTACTTCTTCACAAAAAAATAACACAGAGGGGGCTGGAGATCAATCCTAGATTGAACAAGTTCCTATGAAAACAGTGATTCAAGATGGTTACACTGGCATCAATCATCACAGCACTGGATGAAAGGGACTAGTTTGCAGCCCTTGACCTATGGGACTTGTACTTTCACATTGAGATACATCTGTCCCACAGGCACTACCTCCATTTCACCATGGGTGAGGACCACTTCCAGTACAGGAAGTCCTCTCCTTCAGTATATCCTCCAACCCCAGGGTCTTCTTGAAAGTCCCAGAAATAGCTATAGACTACCTTCAGTGTTAGGGGGTGGTGATATTCCCATACTTGGACAATTGCCTCATAAAGGGCTGATCATTCACAGAGGCAACCAGGATGTTCCTGAAGAACAGACACCTGTTCCATTATCTGGGACTCCTTGGGCTTATCAAGACAACATGGAATGGTTGAAAGAGGTTTAGCATAGAATCATAGAACTGGAAGAGACCTCACAAGGTCATTAAGTCCAGCCCCTGCTCTAGGCAGGACCAATTTCAACTAAATCAACCCGGCCAGGGCTTTGTCAAGCTGAGACTTAAACACCTCTAGGGATGGAGACTCCACTACTTCCCTAGGTAACCCATTCCAGTGCTTCACCACCCTCCTAGTGAAATAGTTTTTCCTAATATCCAACCTGGACCTCTCCCACCACAACTTGAGACCATTGCTCCTTGTTCTGCCATCTGTCACTACTGAGAACAGCCTCTCTGCATCCTCTTTGGAACCTCCCTTCAGGAAGGCTGCTATCAAATCCCCCCTCACTCTTCGCTTCTGCAGTCTAAACAGACCCAAGTCCCTCAGCCTCTCCTCATAAGTCATATGCTCCAGTCCCCTAATTATTTTGGTTGCCCTCCGCTGGACCCTCTACAATGCGTCCACATCCTTTTTGTAGTGGGGGGCCCAGAACTGGACACAATACTCCAGATGCGGCCTCACCAAAGCCGAATAAAGGGGAATGATGACATCTCTGGATCTGCTGCCAATGCTCCTCTTAATGGAACCTAATATGCCATTAGCCTTCTTGGCTGCAAGGGCACACTATTGACTCATATCTAGCTTCTCATCCACTGTAACCCCCAGGTCCTTTTCTGCAGAACTACAACTTAACCGGTTGGTCCCCAGCTTGTAACTATGCTTGGGATTCTTCCGTCCCAAGTGCAGGACTCTACACTTGTCCTTGTTGAACCTCATCAGATTTCTTGTGGCCCAATCCTCCAATTTGTCTAAGTCACTCTGGACCCTATCTCTGCCCTTAAGGGTATTTACCTTTCCCCCCAGCTTAGTGTCATCCGCAAACTTGCTGAGGGTGCAATCCATCCCCTCATCCAGATCATTAATAAAGATATTGAACAAAACCGGTCCTAGAACCGAACCTTGGGGTACTCCACTAGAAACCGACCACCATCCTGACATCGAGCCATTGATCACTACCTGCTGGGCCCGGCCTTCTAGCCATCTTTCTATCCATCTTACCATCCATTTATCCAATCCGCAATCCCTTAACTTGCTGGCAAGAATATTGTGGGAGACCTTATCAAAAGCCTTGCTAAAGTCAAGGTATATAACATCCACTGACTTCCCCATGTCCACCGAGCCAGTTACCTCATCATAGAAGCTAATCAGATTGGTCAGGCACGACTTGCCCTTTGTGAATCCATGCTGACTATTCCTAATCACTTTCCTCTCATCCAAATGCCTCAATATGGATTCCTTAAGGATCCCTTTCATGATTTTTCCAGGAACCGAGATAAGACTGACCGGCCTATAGTTCCCTGGATCATCCTTCTTCCCTTTTTTGAAGATGGGCACTACATTTGCCTTTTTCCAGTCATCCGGGATTTCTCCCAATCTCCACGACTTTTCAAAGATAATAGCCAAAGGTTCCACAATGACATTTGCCAACTCCCTCAGCAGCCTCGGATGCACTAAGTCCGGACCCATGGATTTATGTACGTTTAGCTTTTCTAAATAGTCCCTAACCTGTTCTTTACCCACCATGGGCTGTCCATCTTCATCCCATCTTACGTCACTTGGCGCAGAAGTCCAGGAGCCGACCTTGTCCGTGAATACAGAGGCAGAGAAAGCATTGAGTACTTCAGCTTTCCCCACATCATCTGTCACTAGGTTACCTCCTTCATCCATTAGGGGCTGCACACCCTCTCTGATCACCTTTTTCTTGTTAACATGCCTGTGGAAACCTTTCTTGTTATCCTTCACATCCTTAGCCAGTCGCAATTCCATTTGCGCTTTCGCCTTCCTGGTAACCCCCCTGCATTCTCGAGCTATACCTTTAAACTCTTCCCTGGTCATTTGTCCAAGTTTCCACTCTTTGTAAGCTTCCTTTTTGTGCTTAAGTTCACCAAGGATTTCCCCTGTAAGCCTCCTCCTGGATTTCCACCATTACTCCTCGTGGAATGAGGAGTAATGGTAGTTCGGACTAGGAAGCCTAGTCCGAAATGGAATGGAAATGGTTCTCTTCCTGGTCTTAGCAGTGCACATTGATCCCCACACTTCTCTGATACATAGTATCTTCAACTATATTCTGCATCTAAAAAGCAGAGATGTATCTGTCTCCTCCATCAAGGTCCGCCTTCCACAACTTGGTTGATGGATTGTCTGTTTTGTGCACCCTATCACAAAAAGGTTTCTTAAGGATGTTCTGAACCTCTATCCTTTGCACAGGGCACCAGCACCCAAATGGGAATTGAATCTAGTTTTAGACCCTCTTTTGAGCTCATGACAACTTGCCCATTCCCATTCCTTCTAATGAAGGTGTTGCCAGGAGGATCAGTGAAATTGGGGCTCTGATGGTCAGCCCACTTTATGCAGTTTTTACAAAGGACAAAGTCACTTTACGACCACATCTTGTCTTTTTGCCACATCTTGTCTTTATGCACCTCATTCTACATCAACAAGCCTATTGTATTACCTAAATTCTTCCCAAGGTCTCAAGCCTCTCCTCGAGACACCATGCTCCATACTTTGGACATCTGACATGCATTGACTTTTACATAGACAGGACACAGATCTCCTGTAGCTCTCAGTGCCTCTTCATGTCCATTGCAGAGTTTTCCAATGGCACACCAGTTTCAACCCAGTACATCTCTAAATGGATATCATCCTGCATACTTTGATGCTATTTTATCTGCAATAAACCATTGATGGTTCTGCTAAGAGCACATTTCACCTGTGCCATTGCAACTTCCATGGTAGTAATATGCAGTAATGATTGTTCTTCAAGATGTGTGATCCCATAGGTGCTCCACAATCCTCCCTTCCTCCTTCTACTTGAGGACCTGGCTATTCAGGTGTAGATGAGGAAGTAAAGAGGGGATCAGGCCGCACCTGTGAGGCCCACAACATGAATGGCATGAGGTGCCCTCTTATGTTTGCCTAACTGACAACTGCTTGAAAAGCTCTGATCTGCAGCTTCAGGACAACCAAACACCAACAGTGGAGCACTCACAGGGACACACATCTTGATGAACAGTTGTTACTGCACAGGGTGAGTAACTTCCTTTTATTTAGTCCTTCCCATTACACAAAAACTGGGTGACCAAATTAAATTAATAAGCAACAGGTTTAAAACAAACAAAAGGAAGTATTTGTTCACATGCACAACCTAAAGAACTCCTTGCCAGAGGATGCAGTGAAGACCAGGACATTAACCAGGACATTAACAGGATTCAAAAAAGAGTTAGATAAATTCATGGAGGATAGATCCATCAATGACTCTTAGCCAGGATGGGCACGAATGGAATCCCTACCCTCTGTTTGTCAGGGCTGGGAATGGGTGACAGGAGATGGATCACTTGATGGTGACCTGTTCTGTTCATTCCTGCTGGAGCACTATCCACTGTTGGAAGACCGGATACTGGACTATATGGACTTTTGGTGTGACTCAGGATGGCTGTACATATGTTTTTATGTTCTTTGTTCTAATTTCATTACTAATGTTTCCAATACAACACGGGTCTGAATAAGAGAAGAAAAGGATGGTTTTGCTTGGTATTGTTCCAAAGTGTGACTTATACGGCTAACTGTAACAGAGATGACTTATACTGCTAATTGTAACAGAGACAAATTGAGAGTTATAGCTGAGATAACTGAAATTCATTTGTGTAATTTTGTCAAATTAAGGCTTCTCTGATATTGCAGTTACAGGTAGGCATTTATTCCATTCAATGCCCTGTGGATTGCAGGTGAGCATTTTGTCAGAGTTCATCAGGCACATAAAATGTCAAATATTGTCAAAAGAAAATCTCCTGCTTCTGAGCTTGAGTGTATCAGATTTATATCCATAGTGAGGAAGCATAGGACCTTACTTTAAAAAAGGCAGATAGACCATCTTCACCTTTCATAGCTATGACAATCATTAGACTAATTTTCAAATCCCATGAGATGCTACCACTTTTCAGTTTTCCTTGAATCACAAGGCTGGAGCATAGAGTTTTGCAGGTCTGAAGTACTTTATAAAAGCCCGAGTAAACCAGTCCAGGTCTGGAGTTTTGCCAGAGAGCAGAGATTTAATAATAGTTTGAATTTCCTCTTCTGAGGTACAATGTAAGAGCCAGAGTTTGATCTCCTTGTTTACGTTCAATCATATCTTGTTTTACTGATATATCATTGAAGACAAGGAGACTATGGGTGTGGTATGGTGCTATCTATCATAAATGCAGCAGAATCTGGTCCTAAATTAATCATGCACATCTCTTTTAAGGTATGGTGTAACTACAAACAAATTTTATCATCCGAAGTAAATCCAGGACCTAAGGTTATCACAGTATAAAGGCCTAGTATTCTGATTTTATCACAACCTTGAAATCATGATCATTTGTTGGTGAGAGGGAGGGTTTGGGGTGGTTAAGAGCCAAGTTTACTGTTGTTGCTGGAAGAGGAATTGATATCATGGTTTTGATTCATTGAAGAGCACTGCTCTAAGGAGTTAGAAAGAAGCATTTTAGCAGAAGATACAGTGGTACTTACAAGAGCTGCAGTGAAACTATGCAACCTTTCAATCCATTAATCAAATTGTTTACAGTCCCTGTTTTAAAGTAGGTGAAAAACCAATAAATATTGAGCAAAGAAAATTAATCTGTTTCTGTAGCTTTCCTCTGCACCAATCTGGGACTGTTGGGTAACCTTCCCTGTCAGGAAAGGCAAAGAGACAAAAGTGAAAAGCATATATTGCATATGCTGCTTTCTCTTAAGTTGTTTCATCTCAGTGGTGAATTACAGTATAAAGTATAGGAAATTTGACTGTGTAAAATAATGGCTGCCTTGCACACTGGATTCCTGAGGCCAAGGATAAAAAAAAAAGTGTCAGAAATTCAAATGTTGGTATCAGAAGCCTGAGATGCCTAACTAAATTGTGCAACCCTCTTTTTGCTGGCTGCTGTTTTGAAAAACAGTCACTCTCTCAAACTATTCTGTATATATTTATATCAGATATAAAAGATAGTCTGGCAAATTTCCCAGACTAAATGTCTGGGTTCAAGATATTCTAAAGTTGGAAGGAGAGTGAGGATTTAGAAAGATAATGCGATTGATTTACAAAGAAGTAGCAAATCCGAGAGAATTCTAAAAAATAGAGTGCTGTAATCAAAAAGCAAAAACTGCTGCAATGTTCTCAGCGATACTTGAAGTTATAGAAACTGCTGAAGAATGTGCTTAGCATATTGGAGGATCAGATCTTCATTGGCTGAAAGCTCCCAAACTTTTGTGTGTTGGTTTGACAGAGCATCTGAAGAAGAGTCAGCTGTTTTTTAACCTTCTGCTAATAAGGGCAGCTGCACAACCTTCTTTTATTCAAGCTTTGAAGATCCCCTCAAATGTCTGGTTGCAGATGTTTAAGGATCCCTATGCTGAGATGAGACTGATATCATTTTTGTAACATGTCTGGAAAGGTTTAAATTTGTCAGAACGATAAATAGGTTACAAAAAACTATCAAGCCTTATGATTAAAAAATGGCGGTGGGCTGAAAAACAAACAAACAAGAATTTGTCAGGCCTATCAGCCCAAAGAATAATTTCTTTCAGAAAGCTATAAGCACCCAAAAATAGTATTGTATAACAAAATTCCTTTCTCACCTATTAGTACAAGGTTGCTAGCTCAAAAATAAATTCCATAATTGCAGGAAAGAATGCACTAGCATAGTATGGTTCACAAGTTCAAAATGTAGCTCGTCATACAGCTCAAGACTTTCCAACACTGACCTTCTCTTTGGCATGCAATGGAATATCTTTGATGAGCACAAAGCACATGTTCTATGCTACTGAGGAAGTCATGGTTAACAGCCTTGAAACACATGGGCACAAATCTCTGACATGCAATAATTCTGGTATTTCAGAATTATTTCAGAACTGAGGATTTTGAATGCCTGCATTTCCAATATGATCACTGTTCCTGTTTGCCTCTTTACGTGCCACAGTTCCTCCCAGCTAGGACACATCTGTTGACTCTTACCCATAACAGCCAGCTGTCATTCCACTGTGATTTGCTCTTCCGCTTTCCTTTGATTCCACTCTGGCTTGCTTCCCTTGAGCTAGCTGGCTAGCCTCTCTTGCATCCTTTGTGCTAAAACCCATTCTTGCCCCTTATGTCAGTCTCACTGACATGTCTGTCTTTTGTAACAGTGGTCAGCATTTAAGCCAACTTCTGTCACCCTTAGTGACATCTTTCAAAGATGATTACTTGCCATGCTGTTCATAAATCTTCAAGCATGTCCATGCTGTTCTTATGATAGCAACAGACATGCTTGTAGTATAGAAATCAGACTATCGTCTAGTGGCTTCCCAGTTGTGATGGTTCTCAGAGTAGTGTAGCCTTTATTCAGTTTGAGTTGATATATTAATCAATAGCTTCCTGTGTCCCCAATGAGTGAGTCTGTCTCGTGTGCTGCTACTGTTTTCATATGAGCTGTTTGAGAATTACCCTGAGGGGTACCCTTAGGTCTGGAGACTCAAAGAGCATGTGAAGAATGAATACAGTGACTACCACTTGAGTAGCTGTGCTTTTATTACACATTTTGTTAAGCAGATAAACAATGACATAATCACGAGTTCATAAATGAAACCCGAGAGAGCCCAGGAAATACCAAGCAATGTACTTGCCAAAGATACCATGGATGGATCTCTCAACAGCTGGTCCTTGGTGGAGGTTCTCCTGTTGGGGGGCTTCCCTCCTTAGTGGAGAACTCTTTATCCTGTGTTATAATCACATCCACCACTTTATGTATATGTATGAGCTGCCCAACTCCCTTTAATTTATAGCTATGTTTACAAACCCCATACATTTTGAGGTGCCTGCCTTTCATCACTTATCCTTTCAGTTTCCCCTTTTTCTCATTATGCATCTTTGTAAACAAGTTCCCATCATACCTTCAGTTACTGCAGAAAGTCTCAAGATGTTACAAGTAGGTATGTTGATGGTTCCATTATCACCCATTGGTACATTCTTTACAGAAATCTTGCAACTTTTCAGGCACAGGATTAATCTCACAGGCCTCAGCCTGCAGACCTTGTATTACTTATGTTCCTGATACATACTCATCACTAATAAATGTTTATCAGCTTTATACTCCTATAATACTAGCATACTTCAACCATCATACACACCTTAATTAATCATAATTACAACTAATCTCTCAATTAAACAATTAAAGAAATGTAACTGACTATAGTAGTCAGGATTATGAGTCACTTTTTGTTATTCCCACACATGAGGGACACTTGCTTCTGCTTAACTGAGTATCAGCTCCCTGATATCACCAGTCTGTTAGGATGCATTTACACAGCACCCTAAACTCAAAATAAGATACGCAATTTGAGCTACACAAATTGCATATCTTATCTCAAATCTATTTCAGAATAGGCTATTTTGAAATTTGGTGCATCTACACAACACCAAATTTCAAAATAATGTGCTATTTCAAGCCATCCCTTATCCTTCCTGCAACAAGGTTTACCGGGATGGTGAAATAGCACATGAAAATAACAGGCAGCTTGTGTAGACGTGGGGTAGCTATTTCAGGATACCTCCAGCAACCCAAAATAGCTGTGCAGTTTAGACATACTCTAATAGACACCAAAGTACTCTCTTCTGAGCTATGCCAGCCCTTATTTTGCCCTGCAGATCAACAATGAGTTCATCCGGTCCTTGCTGCCTTTAAAGCATTGTCCTGTAGTGCCTAACCCTTTCTTCAGTGAACACTCTCATGAATGCCAGGTCTGCTGTTCCATAGGGAACAGTTTATACGTCAGCTCGACTATTCAACTCAGGATCAGCACTTAGCTTTATAACACAACACTTAGATAAAATGAAAATTATAACGAGTTTATTATGAAAGATTCAATATTCAAGAAATAGCAAGGATAATCATAGAATCATAGAGCTGGAAGAGACCTCAGGAGGTCATCGAGTCCAGCCTCCTGCCCAGGGCTGGACCAATCCCAACTACCTGGAAGAAGTTACATATAAAACAAAATCATAATACTTTCTAAAGACAAAATTTGGCAGGCTAACATCCTATCTAATGAAGTTCATCTCACCCAAAGCCTTTTTCAGTGTCTCCAACAAAGGTTGGTAGTGATCCCATTTTTATGAATGTAAATGAACTGCCCGTTCACATCTAGCACATAAGGAGTTATTCTGACTCTGCTGCTTTGTGATTTCTCAGTCTTGTTACTTGTGGCTCAGTTAATTTCCATGCCCAGAAGGACGGTATTTCCCTTGCTGAGTGACAACGAAGGAGATGGGGGTTGAGACCCAAGTCTCAGGGCTCTGAAATAATTATATTGTAATACCATTGAAGCTGAATGGAATGACTCACTTTGGTAAAGTTGAGCACATACATAAGTGTGCTTGTAGGGTTGAAGATCTGGAGAGATGTTGGAAGCATTGTAACTAAAAATTCTAGAAAATTCTAATTAATATCAATAGCTAAGCCAGAGGCATAGAAGAAATATTATTCTATTTTTTCCATTCTGCATATAGTGTATGTATGCATGTATGTATACAAAACGCACTCCAACATCTCTTGACAACTATTTCCTTAAATAGCTACTTTTTTTTTAAAGGAGCACCTGTGACATATTTACAGCACAAACTTTTCTGTAAACTCTGGTAATGAGATTCTGGAGCAGAAGAGATGAGGGATAAAGTCTAATTGGTTTTCTGACTCTAGAGATTCTATGTGAAGTTTTAACATCTGGCACTATCCCATATCTTCAAAAAGCTACTGGTTTTCAGGGAAGAAACTACAGGCAGTCCCCGGGTTATGTACAAGATAGGGACTGTAGGTTTGTTCTTAAGTTGAATCTGTATGTAAGTCGGAACTGGCGTCCAGATTCAGCCGCTGCTGAAACTGGCCGCCAGTTCTGACTTACATACAGATTCAACTTAAGAATCCCAAGCGTCCCCAAGTCAGCTGCTGCTGAAACTGATCAGCAGCTGATTCCAGGAAGCCCAGGGCAGAGCAACTCTGCCTCGGGCTTCCTGTAGTCAGCGCTGGTCAGTTTCAGCAGCGGCTGACTTGGGGACGCCTGGGGCAGAGCAGCTGGGGTGCTGCTGGGTTGCTCCAGTAGCGCCACTCCTCGGTGCTCCTGGACCAACCCAGCAACACCCCAGCTGCTCTGCCCCAGGCGTCCTGATTCAGCCGCTGCTGAAACTGACCAGCAGCGGCTGAATCAGGACGCCTGGGGTAGAGCAGCTGGGGTGCTGCCGTGTTGATCCAGTAGTGCCCAGAGCGGTGCTGTGGAACCACCCGGCAGCGCCCCAGCTGCTCTGCCCCAGGGTCCAGAACAAAAGCCTGGTCTGCACTAGCTGCGCCCCCCCCCCCAGCAGACCAGGGACACGGGGAGCAAAGCCGCAGCGGCAGCAGGGTGCCACGCCTCTGAGGCTTTGCCAGAGCAAAGCCTCAGAAGCGCGGCACCCCGCCGCAGCTGCAACTTTGCTCCCGGTGCCCCTGGTCTGCTGGAGACGGCCCCCAGCAGACCACGGGCACCTGGAGCAGCTTTTCTCGCCCTGGAGGTCGAGGTGGCGGGACCGCTGCGCTCTGGGCGGTCCCGCTGCCTGCGAGCTCCGGGGCGAGAAAGCCCCGTTCGTAAGTGTGGATCCGACATAAGTCGGATCCGTGTAACTTGGGGACTGCCCGTACTATGATTTTACAAGCATGGGACACCTTTTTGACATTCAGTTTATTTTAATTACATTGTATCTCTTAAAATTGAATACATGATAACACTATGTATTGTGAAAAAATTCCTGTCCAACACCCCAGTAGTCTACATAAATATGTTTGTGTTGCCGACTGTGAATGTAAAATACACAAATAAATTGCTTGATGGAAAGATTTATTATTACAAAATAATCTGTAATACTATTACTACTACTAGTACTACTACTAAATAAATAATACTGCCTCTCCCAAGAGAATGCACTGTTATTGCCATACAAGTACTCTGTGACATCAGTTATTCATTCTTACAACAGTCTTATACATCTAGTGGCTGGTTAGGTTAATCTTGGAAAATATTCCTTTTGGATACTTTAAACAATTTTTTTCCTGACATGTTGTGGCCAAATATTACTAGTACACAGTTCACTCTAGGGACATGGGCCCCGATTTTTAAAGTGAGTTTAACTGAGTTTTGGAACACATTTTGGAACACGTGTTTGGAGCATTACACTGAGTTTTGGAACACATAATTGACTTAGACATCTTAAATCTCATTTGCAAAAGCAATTTAGGCACTTAAGGAGTCTAAATCCCATTGCCTGTAAATGGGATATTGGCTCTTGTCTACATCTCTTTTGAAAATGAAATTTAGGATCCTAACTCTGTAAGGCATTGTAATACTAAGCACAGCAATGTCTAAATACCTTTAAAATATGGGTCATTGCCTTTATCACCAGCTCATTGCAGCTTGTTTTATCTTATAATCCTTCAAGTGTGCTGGTCTTCTTGTTAGGTACTATCACTGTTGGCAAGGGAGGGACTTGTTTCCACTTTGCTGCTGCCTTCATTAATTTGGGTAGCATCCTGTTGGGCTTGTATATATATTTTTTGCTGACTCATGTCAGACCAGCTGATGGCTGAGGCTCTTTCTAAACCCTGGCCTTGGCTCTTTCCATCCAGATGTACTAATAATCTGCCTCTACTCTGTAGTTATCTTAAATTTTGACTTCACAACTGTACTAAGTCTGTTGCTGCTTTATGTACACGTACCGTATTGAAATTGTGACTGTTGTGTTTTGCTAATGCATTGTGTATTTATTTAATGTTTGGACTAATACCTGTTCACCTACCTTTAGTGGCCTCCAGTCCTTATCTCCTTTGTTGCAGCAGGCTGCCTGCTTAGATTGGTATTCTCTGAACCATTTCTGTGTCCTGTTTCTCAATTTTTTGCCAGGCTGCTACAGACTACCCTTGTGGAAACTAGAGTTTTGGTTTTCTGACTGTGACAGTCGGAACTCTTATGTTTACCCTCTTTGCAAGACTATGATAATTTATGTATAAAGTATGCCTTGTGAGGTATCATTTGAAAACTCATAATTTGGTGAACATTATTGTTCTGGTATAATAAGGATGTCAACACTGTATGTGATGTTATAAGATTTTATTGAATGACTTTACTAAGAAATACTCCAAGTAGGCACAAACCAGTTCCTTACAGATAAAGGAACATTGCCACCACTGCCAGGTATCAACAAAATCAAATTAATATCAATTAATTCCAGAAATGGTATTTAAAAAGGCAGTTGTAGTGAATGAAGGCAGAACTAATAATGATTCTAGCCAGCTGGTCATTTCGAAAACACTACTGGAACAAAAAGGCTCTTTGACAATGAGGCCACATTTTGACATACTGTGAAGTATTAATCCATGTAGACTCCCACCAAGAAATGTCAAATGGATCTAGTGGCCCAGTAGGCAAGTGCATTTGGTACTTAGAACCTTGGAAGAATTCTTTAGTGGAAGAATCCTCAGATAAATGTGTACATTTATGTCCTATTGCGGTGACGGTATTGCCAACTTCATAGGAACCAGCTATCAACTTGCCATTAATTTTCTCCTATTGGAAGTAGTAATGGCACAATAAAGAGTGGCAGTGGTGTTGTCTGGTTTTCATTGGTTTGTAGAATTAGATGGGGAGAGTGGGAACATGCAGAGTTCTGTGTTTATGTACGTAGGGATGTTCCTTGAATCCTCGTGATAGATCTCAATGAAACATTCATGGAGGTACTCCACAATTTTTTCCCAGAGCCTTATAAAGAGGGCATTCTTATTTCTTCCTCCATGGTAGGACACTTTCCCACACCAGTGAATGATAACTTTGGCAGATGTTGTTGTATTATACAGGCTAGCATCATAAGGACCAATATATCTTTGAATGCCAACAGCAACTATGATGTTTCTGCCCTTGTTACTTGCAGGATAGCAATATCAGCTAAAATCACCACTGTCTGTGGAAAATGGTGCCAGTATGCAGGGCCTGTACACTCTACTCATAGTTTAATGCGACCGAGAAATTCTTTCTTCTTTTTCCTCTCCCTGTTGGCCCACACTCACTATGGCTGGTGCTATGAGTGGCACCATGTACAAGAAAACCCAAGCAGAAGTTTCACTTTCTTTTGTGACTATACTGACAAAGTTACTTTTGCATGTTTTATTTGTAGCTGCTGCCTTTGAAGCCTTAATAGGTTCCCCCAAGACATCTGCAGAATGCCTGAGCCAGTTAAGGAGGTCAAAGAAGAGGGTGCAGAATGACAAGTTCAGTGAGATCCTTCAAGCCAAGGTTGTAGCAGACTATGAGCACAGGGACTAGTGAATGAACATTTGGACATCCCGAAGAAAGAAAGAGTGGAGAGGACAAATGACTAGGAGTCCTGGCAGGAAAAAAAGAGAAGGAGATGCACCAGGACACAATAGGGCCTCTCTGGCAGCAAACAGATGCTGCAATTTCTTGTGGACATAGAGGATCCTGAGCCTGAGTTCCTCTGTAATCTATGGAGAGATCCATTGTAGCATCCCTCCCTAAACTGCTATCAACTTTCCTTGTGGCTTCAGGAGACCAGAGGGACATTAAAGATGCATTTGTTGTATGTGAAGCTGAAATTGACACTGAAATTCTTTCCCCTTTGTAAGTTCTATTCTATTACTCCATTAAGTTTTTAATAGGTTTGCAAAACATATGTTTCAGAATGCTTAGCACCCACTTATTTGTTACTGTACAGTGAGAGTGAAAAACTATAAGGAATTGTTAGAGATGAACAGATTTATTAGAGCATAAGTTTTTGTGGGTAAAACCCACTTCAGATGAACTGGAGTGGAAGTTACAGAAGCAGGAGCATATATACGGGAGCAGTTTCTTGTGTTAATGAAGCTAAATAAGTTAGATAGAAGTGGGTCATTCATAGCATTTGGTCTGGAGACCACTTGATGGTATATATTATGTTAGTGGATGTGCTGGTGGATGAACCCCTAATGGAGTGGCTCATGTGGTTAGGTCCTCTGATGATGTTTCTTGTATAGATGTGTGGACAGAGTTGGCAGAGGGGTTTGTTGCAGGAATAGGTTCCTGACTAAATGTTTCTGTGGTGTTGTGTGTAGCTGCTTGCAAGTATTTTCTTCAGATTTTGGGGGAAGGGTTGTCTGTAAGTGAGATTGGCCTGTTTCCCAAGGACTGCAAGAGTGAGGGATCATTTTCCGGGATAGGTTGTAGATTGTCAATGGTGCACTGGAGGGGTTTAAGCTGGGGGCTGTACGTGATAACCAGTGGTGTTCTCTTATTTATCTTGCTGGGCCTGTCATGAAACAGGTGACATCTGGGTACTCATCTGGCTCTGTCAATCTGTTTCTTCACTCCCCCAGGTGGGTATTTAAGTTTTAAGAATGCTGATAAAGATCCAGTAGGTGTTTGTCTGTATCTGAGGGAGCAGATACAGTTATATCTTAGGGTTTGGCTGTAGACAATGGATTTTGTATTATGTCCTGGATGGAAGCTAGAAGCATGTAGGAAGGAATAGTGATCATTAGGATTCTGGTATAGGGTGGTGCTTATGCAACCCTAATTTATTTGTATGGTAGTGCCCAGGAGGTGGATTTCTTGTGTGGACCATTCCAGGCTGAGGTTGATAGTGGGGTAATAATCATAAATATACAGGAAAGCCCACAATTTAATAGCTGCATTGATGGTATTATACTCCTGCGTGTACACCAAATACCACCCATTTTCAAACAGGCCCCAAAACAGGAAGGCCAGGTACAGCACAGTCTGCCACAATGAATTACTGTGGCTCAGTGTTAAAGTGCTCCTTCAAAGCCTCTTTGAGCCTTCTATAATCTATATATTGAGCTCTTCTAATGGTTTTTATGTCTGCCTATTCAAACTCAGCAGATGGCTGTTGCACTTCTGTCTTCCACCCCGGTGGCAATTCCCCTCACCCTTTGCTTCACAGATATTGTGCAAGACACAAAAGTCAGCTATCACCATTTTGGGATAGTTTTCTCACAGGGATACGATATTGTGAATAAACAATGTCAGCATCCCTTCAATCTACCAAAAGCATTCAGTTGTCATCCTTGGTGCTTTCTCGATGTTGTGTGGACAGCTTTATAAGCCAGGGAGCAACAGATAGAGTGGGTCCCCTGAGATTACCACTAGCATTTCACTATTCCCCATACCAACTTGCCAATTGGAAAAAAAAGTCCCTGCTGGGTAAAGGAAGACCCTGCTTGTAGCTTTCTGAAATGTCCTGTGTTCTTAAAGTTGCAAGCATCATGCACCTACCCTGACTAGCCCACATTGATGTCAAGGAAGTATTCTCAATGTTCCTTCAAAGCTTGCATAGACATAGAAAAGGAGCCCTTTCTCTTAACGTGGGAAGGTGGGAAGGTGGTCTGGTGGGAAAACAGGGATATGTGTGTCATATATTGTTCTGGTTTCTACAAATCTATCCACCATATCCTGCACATTGCCCAGAGTCACAGTCCTATTTAGCAGGAGTTGATTAAATCATACACACACTTATATGACAACTACTCTTTAGTGTTTTTTCAACTCTGCAATGATTTCCCAAAATACAGTAGGAATCTGGTGTTGCAAGTTTCCAAAGTGTGCTCAAAAGTTGCTTTTCTGCTGACAAAATATCTCTCATTTTGGTGTCCCTGTCTTGGAAGCACAGCACACAGGTTTAGAAACAGGGCCTTGCACACCCAAAAGTGCAATCATCCTAGGCTGCATTATGGTAGAAACCTACCAATCAACTTTCCTTCTCAGTCACAAAACTAGCACTACACCAACTGCAGCTTCTCCAGGAAGGTCAACAAAGACCTTCAATCAGTTCTTGCTATATCCCACATCTATCTATTCTCTAGGGCTGTGTCCAGACTCAGGGTTTTTTTTGGGAAAAGTAGCCTTTTTCCGAAAAAACTTCCCCTGCGTCCAGACTCAAGCCGCGTTCTTTCGAAATTAAATCGAAAGAACGCGGCTTTTCTTTCGATGGCGGTAAACCTCATTTCACGAGGAAGAACGCCTTCTTTCGAAAGTTCCTCTTTCGAAAGAAGGCGTTCTTCAATGTAAATAGGGCTTCTTTGAAGGAGAGCATCCAGACTCACTGGATGCTTTCTTTCGAAAAAGCAAGCCGCTTTTTCGAAAGTTCAACATGCAGTCTAGACGCTCTCTTTCGAAAGAGGCTTGCAGTCTAGACATAGCCTATGGAATCATCATGTTCCCTATTGCTGTGGCTCTTTATTCAGCAAATACCAGAGAATCATACATCCTTAGCTTGCAATTCTTATGACAATAGTGAAGAGTTCTGTAGGTTCGTTTCTATCAGAGTTGGTGGATCACAAGAAGGGTTTATGGGATTTTGAAAAAAAGGGTGTAGAAATTATGAGATAAGGATGACATTATGGGATGGAGGCAGTTGCATGCCAGGAAGTTGAGCTCCCCCCCCCCCCCCAGTTACTCTTGCACAGCTCATTTCAATCTAATCATGCATTGCCCACATTTTCAAAGGAAGAAGCTGGATGGTGACAAGCTTCACACTGGAATACCTATCCATGCACTGCACTGTGCACTGATACAAGCACTCCTGGTAAGTATGTGCACACTGACACAAAGAGCCAAGTTTGCATACTCACAAGTGATGTACTAACCACAGCAGTTTTATGCTGATGTAACTTATGTTAACAAAATTTTGTAATGTAAACATAGCCATTGTCCTTGCATGACCCATATATCATGCGTCTAAGATCCTTGAAGAGGAAACTATACTTAAGTCCACACTGCTATTGCGTTCTTTTGACAGAAAGTCGAAAGAATGGAGGGTTTTTGCGACAATGGTAAACCTCTTTCTACAAGGAAGAAGCCTTTTTCCGAAAAAGCTTTTTCGGAAAAAGGCGTGTGTGAACACAGAAGAGGGAGTTCGTTTGAAAGAAGAGGCCTCCAGAAAATAATATAGGTGGTGCCCTGGTGGCTACTCTGTCCATACTAATCACAACTTAAATGCAAGATAGCGTCCAATAAATGTGGATACTATCTTTCAAAAAAGCACATCACTTTTTCGTTGTGCTTTTGCTGGGTGGATGCTCTCTTTTGAAAGTAGCTTTTCTGCAAGATCTCTTCTGGAAAAGCTTCTTCCAAAAGAAGCTTGCAGTCTAGACATAGCCTGACTTTTTGAAGGTGAAGGAGCCATGAGTGTGTGTTGTAAACTCATCAGTTCTACTCAGTGGGTGTTTGTCAGTGATAATGATGTAAATAAGAGTCTGGATGTTTACACACAGCTGTAAATTTCTGACTTTTTGTAAAGTACTATCGGATTACATATCCGTGATGAAGCAATGATTGGTTCATAAATGTATGTTACTGTCAAAAGACCTGATCCCGTAAAGTCAGAGGATGTGATGTTCGAGTTATATGACTAAACTGACTCAGAAATCAGCCTGTGGTAGGTGATATAACTTGACTATTAGATCCACATTTTCCAAAGAAGGGACAAAAACAATGATGGTAATGGTGAGAGACATGGTGAATTAATGTTCCTTGACAGTCTGCCATCCAGAAAAGAAGAGAGTGGAATAAGTCAATGACAAGCAAATTTGCTCTTTCTTCAGTGAGAAGGAGAAGAAAATTAGGGAGCAGCTATTTGAGAGCATAGACAAGTGGATGTCACCCAAAGCTTTTAATGGAGATTCAGCCAAATGAAAAAATATGATGTATTCAAATTCAGAACATACACCTCCATTTCCATTAAAAATGCTGTAAAATAATTATGAAAGAGTTTGAAGGATGTAATGGTGAATAAATAGAGAATATATGGAATGGAAAATCTCAAATATGACTGAGGTCTATGCTGCAAGGTTAGGAGTGAAGTATTGCTGTAATTCCCACAGCATTTTGCCAGTGCAAAACAACTGTAAAAACTAAAGTGGAAAGCTGGTTCCCCCCAGCACCATCTCCATGCTGCGGGGCTTGGGTGGAGGGCAGAGCCACAGCATTCCAGAGCCAGTGTGAGTCAGGACTGTTCAGTTCTGGCTCACACCACCTCTGGGAGCTACCCCCGCTGTGGCACTGCAGTTTAAATGTAGTAAGAACCAGGCTTCTCTGCACAGGCTCCTACTACATTTAAACTGCAGAGCCACAACAGGGGTGGCGAGCAACCCCGTCCCTTACCAACTAATCAAATAGTTAATGGAAATTCCAACAACTACTTGATTAGCTGATTAACCGCAATTTAATATTCCTAAGGGAGATGAGAAAGCGCTCTATTGCGTGGGAAATGGGTGGGTGGGGCTAGTGGCAGCAGGGTGGGGCCAGAAGAATGGCTCCCCCACCTGCAAGTAGTGGCCCAGGCCCAGCCCTGCTGGCTGGAAGCCCTGTCTGCACTCACCCGGCGCTGGCCTTCATGAGCAGATAGAGCAGCAGGTAGAGCAGGTAAATCACACTGCCTGCCATGGTCCCCAAAGGTAATTTCTATAAAACCTTTATTACATTTTTAATATGTTATAACAAAATCATTTTACCAATCACTGCTTCCACTTACATTTTTCATTAACCTCTCTTATGCATACTCACTGTATGACTATTTTGAACTCCCTTATATTAAAAAAATTGTGGTCCACGTTTACAAAAAAAGCACTACTCCCCACAGCAATTAAGCATAACAGGGATCAGCAGCAATTCTCTGGGAAAGTATTAAAATAGCTTGTACCTACCTTCTATATACTTTATTTATTTCTCCAAACTGCTAGGGAGGCATTGTACTTTAGTGGTTAGCTCACAGCCTGAGAAGCAAAACCAGTTTCTATTCCTGAATCAAATTTGCTGTGTGAATTTGAATAGGTTGCTTAATCTTTTCTGTCTTATTTTACCAATAGATATAACAAAATGTATTGTGGGGGCATTGTGAAACTCAGTTAAATCTTTGTCAAGTGATTTGGCTTACCAGATAAAATGTGTTGTTATAGGGGCAAGGTATTATATTGTATCACTGCCTCAAAGTAAGGATGAAAGTAAACAGCAAACAAGGTTATCAGACGATCATCTTAACATACCTGTAACTCTTTGGCCAAATTTATTTAGAGATTTCTCAGTGTATGCTTTCTGAACTGCTGAGCCCTAAAAACAGTTCAAACAAATGCAGTGTATTCACCAAAGGAGGCATCTGTTGTACTGTGTTGTTTTTTGTTTTACTTCAATAATATTTAAGAATAAAGGTTGTTGAGAGACAAGCCAACTTCTCATGGTTTTCAGATATCAGAAATGCCCCCGCCCCAAAAAAGCAGAAAAAACAAGAAAGAGCATTAGTGAGAATAAAAATATACTTAAACTTATCATTTCTGTGTTGTAAATAGAGAAAAAAAATCTGAATCTTACAGAACAATGGCTAATTTATTAATATGGAAACAGAAAACGTTTTGTGGAGGCCATGTTCATGGAAAAGAAAATGTGCTTTTATGTAATTATTTTTCTGAACAATTTTATAGAGGGAGAGAAGACTGGGTTACAGTTAATCAATTAAAAGTAATATTTATTTGCAACTCTTTTGTTTTCTAATTGGACATGCAGTCATATAAGTCCAATGTAAACAGAGACAGATGAAATGAGAAACTGGTTTGACCTTTGGGAGAAATATAACACAGTAAGGAAATAATGGAAGTTATATGGTTTTTCTGCAATCTGTCTCCATTACCACAATCTGAAATATACAGTTCTTGTGATTTTTCAGCAACAAATCTACTGCTAACATTCTTTGTCAGAGGACAAGTAATTTTAGCTGGGTTCTCAACTAAAAATAAACTGGTTCCATTTTTTTTACATAAACAATAAAGGCAAGGGCCATCCAACTTTTCTCCTTTAACACAATTCAGCTGATTCAGTGCAGTTCCTCAGACCTCTGATTGTGGTTTCCTCCTCTCTTTATAAGTGATTCCATTTTAAAGACAATGTGGGCCAATCAAGCTAGAGATAGAATGGAAAGAATCACAGTATCTGAATAATCATTGAAATGCCATAGAATCTAGCTTTGGTTTGACATATGCAAATTACATTTCTGTATTTTTTTTCCATTTAAGAAACCAGACAAAAAATAGTGCATTTCTGGGTGCATATTTAGTGGTCATCATTAATCTTTCCATTGTTTCTTTTTGCCTAGTTAATGCAATGTTATTCTTTGTGCTAATGACTTCCTTCCTTATTACAAGGTGTCTCATTGTATAGAGAACTATTTGCAAACATTAATTGCAAAGATATTAATGGCAAGACCAATTGCAGATCTCAGATGCACAGACAGGATCAGGGTTAGTAAACAATTCTTCAGGCCATTCTACAGAATAATAGCTGGGAGCTACTATTCTCTTCCCATCAGGCCATACCCATGCACATCCAGTCTGTGGCACATCCTCGGTCATGATTCTATCTTTTTTTTTTACGGGACTGAGTAAAGAGAGGTGAAATATAGCATGGGAAGAAGGTTACCCATGAATAGGATCTCTGGTCCAATTTATAAAGCAATGTTGTCATCTCTCAAGATTTTATTATGATTCCCAAATACTTGATGTTTTCTAAAAGCCACAGATTCTGGAGTCATAGGATTATGTGTAAATCTCAACTTTCATATAAAAAAGGAGAAATTTCTGGCCTTCATGGCTTCAAGATGTGAATACTTAAGTTTGAAAAAAACAGATGGCAAGCCCCTTCCCCCAACAGTTTGATTTCATTATTTTGGGAGACAGTCTGATTCGTATTTTGGAATTTTTGAGACTTGCCAAACTGCTAAAATCCTGATTTCTGAAGGTGTATGTGTGAATGCACAGAAGATGTAGATGCAGCAACCACATAAAAAAAATGGTGAAGAGTGATTATTCTTCATAAGTGAGACAGATAATTCAGTGAGCATTACCCAGTGGAGTGCAGTTTTATTTTATTAGGTGCATCTTCATTTAATAAAGATATGATAAGATTAAAGTTATTGTCAAATTTTAGTAATGATTATATGGAAACAAGATTTTCATCCAGTCACAACTTTCCAAAATCAAACATTTTAGCAGCGTGGACTAGAGAACAAAATTTGTGGGTTTTTTGATAAAATAAAGGTCCATTTTTTAGGAAAAAATTTCCATTTTTAAAAGCTCTGATTGACTGCCTTTTCTCAATTCTCACTTAAACATTGTTGTACTTCTGGGGGATTTGTCCTATAGAGCCTTTCGAAATAGTACTTTCCATTGTATGATGCATGGATGGGGAACCTCAGGCCCAGGGGGCCAGATGCGGCCCCTGGCTTGCCTGGATTTGGCCCCTGGGGCTTAGGGCTTCCCCCAGCATTGGAGAGCCCATGCTGGCACTCTACCCCCCCCCCTCCCACCCCACAGTGGCATTGGAGCACACAAAATCTACTAGCCTGGGCTCCCCCTGGACTTTGGTACATGAGAGGAATGTGAGGAGTGTCTCTTTCTCAGTTGGAGGCCACATCAATCAGTGAGGGTTTTTTCTGTGGGTCAGTAGCCTGCAGGGCTGGACCGAGCCATTCTGGCACCCTGGGCAGACAGTTGAATTGCGCCTCGGGTTGGGAGAGGGTACATGCACGGCCTCGTCCCCGCGCCGGTGCGTGGGGGAGGGCGCATGGAGCTGGCGGTGGCAGGATGCATGTGCTACTGCCGCTGGGGCTGCCTGGGGTGGGCCGAGCCTGGCCATGCAGGGCCCTGCGGCCGCGGGGGGAAGGGCACTGCTTGCCGCTGCTGCGGAGGTTAACACAGGCAGCTGCTGCAGGGTGGCTGCTGCAGGGTGGCTGCTGGAAGCTGCTGCAGCCCGCGATCCAGGAGCCGGGCGCATGGCGCCTGATGGCAGCTGTAAGGAGCGCTATGCCCATAGGTTGGCGCCCTGGACAGCTGCCCGGCTAGCCCATGCCTTAATCCGGCCCTGGTAGCCCCTGACCCAAAAAAAGTTCCCCACCCCTGGAATAATTATTTGCTTTTTGACCCTTGAAACATTTTTGAACTTTCAATGTCAGAGAAACAAACAAGGCAGATTTTCTTAGTTGAATTTTCTTTTTTGTTGTTTTATTACAATGTTTGTAATGTTTAAATATGCTTTTTTTGTAAACCTTTTGTAATTATCAACTGTGTTCTGATGTTTTCATCCATAAAAGCCATTTATTGCCTTATAAAATCCTTCACAGTAAATGTATTTCCAAATCCAGTGTGGCTAAATGTACTCCACAGGCCAAGAGCAGCACATGGAGTTCTACAGTATAAACCTGGACCTCTCTCATCTGTAGTATGGAGTAGATCTTGATCCTGAGCTTACTAAAAGCAGCCATGAACTTTGGGTTTTTTGCAAGACAGTGGCTGAAACAATAACAAATTGTCAACTAAAATGAAAATCCATATATATGAGACATGTTTTATTTACTCTTCTATATGGCTCAGAAACATGGATGACCTATGTCGAACACACCCAAAAGCAAAACAGCTTTCATATCAGATGCTTGCATAAAATCCTTCAAATAAGATGACAAGACAGTGTGAGAAATGTGGAAGTGTTAAATCATGCTCGTATGTGTTTCATGGTAATGTCAATTAATAAGAAAAGATGAAGGCAGGTTAGACATATCAAGCAAATGCTGGATTACAGGATCCTGATGAGGGTGCCATACTCTGAAGCTCACAATGTGTCTAGAAAAATAGGCATAGTGCTGTGCAGATTTCTGGATGCATGCAAGGATGACAAGGTACTCTTTGGAATCTTCATGGATGATTGGGAAAGGAGTGCGGAATGTCCACTCTGGTTGATGCAGTCAGCTTGTAGTTGGAGCAAGGCACTGAGAAGAGGACTGGATCAAGCTTTGAGATGACCAGCATCAAAGGGGAAAAGAATCTGCTTGCTCAGATTTAGAGCACTGCAAGTCTGTGAATATGTGCTACCTGTGGACTCATGCATCGAACTCAGCAGTCATCACATAACTCATTATTGCATACACCCTACTCTGTAAAGATGACAGTGCTATTGGTACAATCTTCTGATACCTGACGCATCATTAGTCTTCTTTTGTATGGAACGCGGACATAAATTGTTACTGGAACTGATCATACCAAAATGCTTGAGAATTTCCTTTTTTGGGTATTTATTAGGCGAGATCGATTTCAGGTACTGGATTGTAAATCTAAATATGACTGTAATAATGAATTTGGTAGCAGAAGCAGTTCTCCAAGAAGTGAGATTTCTATCCATTATGGAGATGTACACACAGTACTCCCAAAACCCTATTTTTAAAAAATGTCATGGGATGACATTGTCAGCACTTAAGGGCACTCTGGTACACAGATGTGAATGTCACAGAATCATTTTCATGCTTTACACAAGCACAACTTGAATTAGAATTATACCTGTTTTACAATTTATTTTCTTTATCTCAGTGAAGGTTGGAATGTTCTCTTCCCCAAGAATTATGTTAAACTCTTTTCAATGGCATTCCTTTCATATGCACTCCTTGTCCTTAACTCACTATGACATTCTAAAAAGTGAAGGCATGCATTAAAATACATCAAAATACATTAAAATATAGCAAGACTTTGTGCTGGAATTTGGAACCCCAATCTTGCAAGAGGCACTCTTTATGGAGATCATTTGCATGACAATAGTACAGTACAATTCCATTTGTTTTAAATAAAAAAATTATTGAAACTTTCATTTCATTTCAGATGCGAAACATTTGACACTATTGTCAAAACCTCCACTCATTATCATTGTAAGTTTCCATCATTTTTTTATATGTAGTTTTTGTCATCATTTGGTGGCTTTGCATTGAATTTTTAAGACTGCCTGTCTTGGTTCATGGCCTGGGCATGGTGTCTTAGTGAGTATCATATATAAAATGCTACTTCTGCTGGCAGCCATATTGTGTTATGTTTTAAGATCAATATGGATTTGAATATTGTGATATTGGTAATATGAAAATAGATTTACACAGATGTTTTGCACTATACTCTCTCCACCCTGTTAATCTTTTCTTCTCCCAGTTTTCTGCTCCTTTAATGGAGAATATGCTAGACTCAGAGTCTACCAACTGAAATTTGTTTACTGAACTATGTTTACTTCACTCTTATAGATCAATAACAAATGCAACAATTTCACATCCTCACACTAAGAAAAGGGCATGTCCTTAATAAAATCTAATGTTAAAAATAAGGAGAGGAAACTTATGTTCAAAATGTTGTGCATGAGAGGCCCAGAAAGCTCTCTTGTTCATGCACAAACCCACTGAAATAAATAGCTAGCAAACACCGTCAGTTGTAGGGTTGTTTTTTTCTCTCTTTGAAGGGTTGTGGGATAGTATTACATTATATTAGCTTCCATGTTCTTATTCTACCGGGGCCTAATCAAACCGAGCCCACGTCCTCAGGATCAAACAGCTAATCTTCGCTAGCTTTGTCAGAGTGCTGACTCCCCCAATCTATCAAACAACAGACTTTGAAAATGTGAGATACTGCTAAATAGCATTCTATTGGGCTGCAGAGAAACTTCTTGGCTAGCTAATCTGCAGCAGCTGGAGAAGCAGCATTAGAAGAGGAAAATGTTATTTGTATGCAACTGGCTTAACTTGATAGGTTAGGCTGAGGGGCCTTGTGATTTTAGAAAAGTACAGGATGTTAACAAGACTACTACCCTTCTTCCGCCTCAGAAACAAAAGTAATTGACTGTTAGAACTGCTTGTGCTGTGAGTATTGATCAGTGACAGTTAGAGGCGTTCTTTACAATCACTCATCCTGTGAGGCCCAATTAACAAAGACCGGCTTGCTGAATTAGATAACACTCAGAGTCCACTGAATTTAATGTAATGCTGTCTGAGCATCCTTCACCTAATAGGGAAAAATCAAGTTTAAATGAAAGAAAAGAGGGAAGTCCTGTTAAGAGCTAAAACAATTGTGACTAGAAAAGAAGTGGATTAAGGCAAGAATTTTGCAAGGACAATGAAGACACACAAAGGCTCTCTCCCTTTTATAAAAAGCAAAGTAGTTTCCTGTGCTATTGTCTCACATTTGTTACCTCACTGTTGGCTTTGGCTCCTGTGGAGAGACTATAACTGTGTGTGTGTGTGGGGAGGGGGGGGACTATTTAATAAGCAATGATCCCCCTACACCCATTGACCCAGTTCTTTGGCCTGCCTCATTCCCATAGCTAGCTTCTCAAGTTACATGGTTGTCATGTTTGGATAGAATAGCTGAGGAGTAGGAATATCATATCTGACCTCAGGAGTGAGAGCCTCTGGCAGTCAAAATGGATAATTAGGGATGTTAATTTTAGGGAGAGAAAGGAGAGAGTTTTATTTAGAGAAGGTGGGACCTGGAGTTTTTTCTCCATTTGTTCCTCTATTGAATCAACACAGGCTGACTGGCAAAAAAAAAAAAAAAAAAAAAAAAAAGGTGAGTGGGTGGGAGAGCTTTGGGTCTGTGTTTGTGTGGAGATAGCTTATATAACCTGTGATGCTGGGATATTCTTAGGGTCTCCTTGAACTCCTATGTCTACATAATCTGAAACAGCATTGATTGACTATTGAAGGATCCACATCTAGTTCTCCGGGACTAGAACAATTCTCCAAGGATACCAGAATCAGAAGATATATGCATAATATTGGGGGAAACTTCTGAGAGAAGTAAAAAGGAACATCTCTTTTCCTCCTCCAGAGAAATTAAAACTAAAAGTTGTGCAACTGGGAAGTTAAAATTGACATGAGGAGTTTCAGACATATTATATTATCTCCCTTGTAATTACTACATACTAATCAGAAAAAAGTCACCTTAATTCATATGATTGGAAATACAGAATACTGATTTTCATTTTTTTTTACTCTACAGATCACATCCTAAGAAAAGAGCACATAGTGAACCACCAGGAAAGGCTTTGCAGATCATTGATGGTCTACTGAGCACAGGTTCAGATCCATTCTAATAGATCATACATTTCCAAGTGCCAAATTGCCATTAATGAATATAATTAAAATCAGCATTGGTAAGAACAATACAAGCGATGCTCTTTGAAACACTTTGAAAAATGTACTGTAGTGACACATGAGCATGGAAATAATACAAATGCCAACCACCAAACAATAATAATTTACAGGTACATTTCCTTTGCGGTATCATTTATCAGAATTGAGTTTTTGTTGGATGCCTGGTGGTTTTAATCAATAGTTAGATATCAGCTTGTTTGGCATTGATTTAATAAGCAAAGTCTATATGATGATGATAAAGAACTAGGGTTGACACTGATCACTTTCTAATTGCCTTGATGGATATAAGATCTTTCAGTCAATGCTGTGAACAACAGCATAACTATTGTAGAACTGGTGACCAAAGGGAAAGCAATCTGGAAAGCACAGAATGGAAACATCGGAATGATATCACAGATTGCACCCTTTCATCAGCAGGCAGGTGTTGGTTAGTAAGGGAAATGTATGCACAAAGCCTGCATGTGGCATACTTATAGATTTGTGAAATATCACTGTTGTAACAGAAAAGTTTTTTGTAATACAGCAAATATGTAGTTAATATGACACAATAGAGATAAGGTAAGCTAATTCACGGGGGTATCAAAGTTAGCAGCAGAGCAGTAGTGAAGCACCACCATTCAATCATATCTCTCTTCCTTCTAGTTCAAAGATCACAAAACCTGGAGGAAATGTGGCACCTAAAATGAAGACTATTTTTTAAACTCTTGACTTTTTTCACTGTCATTTGCATGATTTTATTATACTCTTTGAGATGGTTAACCATTTTAGAATCTTCTCCTACACATCTAATTCCTTATGTTATCCTGCCTCCATCTAGTCTGAAAAAGATTCAACAGAACAAGTAGAGTTAGCTGATATCTGAGTGACTGGAATCATGTTATCTAGTTATATACTATATATCAAGCAGCACTTGCTATTTAAAACTGTGAATAATCTGAATAAATACTCTCTTTTCTCTGCAATGGTGGCTCCCGGCAGAAGCAAACAGAATACAGGCAGTCCCCGGGTTACGTACAAGATAGGGACTGTAGGTTTGTTCTTAAGTTGAATTTGTATGTAAGTCGGAACTGGTACATATTGTAGGGGAAACTCTAGCCAAACATTTCTCCAGAGCTCAGTTTTATTCTCCCACACCTCACTTCCCTCAGTCCTTTATTCTCAAGCTGAGGTGTCTGTTGAGAAAAGCTGCTCCGCGTCTCCCTGGTCTGCTGGGGGGGGGGGGGGGACGCTAGCTTCTCGTCTCCCTGGTCTGCTGTGGGGAAGCAGCTAGGCGGGGTTGCCTCACCCCATTTGTAAGTAGGGATCCGATGTAAGTCAGATCCATGTAACCCGGGGACTGCCTGTAGTGAAAGCTACAAGGGTGAGCAGTACAAAGTTTTCTTGTCTTTTAGATTCTCTGTGTACTGCATATGGCTCCTGGAAAAAAAAGGAGCCTTCATGTGACTTAATCAGTATTAAACCACATGCAAAAAACTTGTATTTATGCCAGTCTTGGATCCTATCTGTGGCTGCCAACAAGATTAACCTAGTGGAAATAAAATTTAAGAGAAATCTGCTGAGTGAGATCCACAACAAAGGATTTGACCCAAAGTAAGGGGAATTTTAAAATATTTATTTATATTGCCTTTTCTACCTGCTTTGCTTTAATTTCCTTGTTTTGTGGTACAAGCAGGCAGTAAACAAAACAGAAGGTGCTAAATTTGTAGGATTAGAAGACTCTAAGGAGTAAACTATTATCCAGTTGCAGGCGTCTGATGGAACAGTTGTCCAAACAAATAAAATCAGCAACAAAGCAACCTCTAGCACTGTCAGAAAGGTTAATAGCCAACTTCAGCTGGCATTTAGGAGACAAGTGCATTACAGAAAGAGCCTTCTTGAAGTGCAGAGTAGAAGCTTCTGCAATTAATGTATCTCACATAGTGTTAGCACTGATTTTGGACCACTAATGATATTGTTAATGTAGTTAGATTAATCTTTTTCGAAGCAGGGTAAACACATGGTAATTAAATCCAGGCTTCTAATGACCAGGTGATATGAAATGGAGGGAACTGAGATTCTGTAAAATATTTCCTAGACTAATAGAGATTAGGATTGTTGGCCAGTGATAAATTTGGAGAGAGATAAGATGGTGTCAAAATGCTTCCTAACTAGGCTATGGAATCTCCCCCCCCCCCCATCTATTATTAATCCATCTCCTCCTGAACCCCCAGATCTCTCTTCTAAATGAAGCAACTTGCATAATATGTATTCTGGAGATAGATCAGCAGTAAGATTCAACCGCAGAAAGAGCTGTGAATATCTCACACTCAGGTGATAGCTGGCCATCTAATAGCCAGGCATGTTTTGTGTGTGGTGGCTAGGATAAGGGAGATAATTTTTGGATGCTCATGGAAAGAGAGCAACACTTAGGCATGTGTCTGTAATAATGCCTCTAGTAAAGTAATACGGTTGGTGTGAGCTGTGATCTTTGTGAGAGCAACAAATATGAGGAAGATCAGACCAGTGGTGTAGCCAGATGGGTCCACTTGGGCAGTCCCCAACATCAGGTGGGTGGGCAATGCTAGGTGGTGGGGTTAAGCCCTGGTGCCCCAAACCCACTTCCCGGTTGCAGTACCAGGCAGGCTGGTGGGGCATGGGCCTGGAAGCAAAGTGGGTATGCTCTGGCCTGCTCAGTCCCACCTGTAGTTATGCCCCTAGATCAGACCCTTAAAATTCTAAGGGTATAAATATGGGGCTGTACTGTAGAAAGGACAAAAAATACCTTTTTTATTTTGACAGCACCTACAGGCCTCAGCCATGATCAGGCCCCTGTTGTTTTGGGATGGTACAGACACACAGCAGATTCAACAATCTAAATAGGCAAGATGAACTCATGCTGAGAAGGGAAATAGAGATGAAGTGACTTGCCCAAAGTTAAACATCTGGTCAGTGGCAAAATGAGGACTAGAACTCTGGTGGTCTCACACTCAGACCAGCACCCTGCTCATTGGTCCATGCTGCCTTTTTGTAGATGTAGAGCAAAGGTGGCCAACCCACAGCTCGCAAGCTGCATGTGACTCTTCTCCCTCAAAAGTGTGGCTCGCAAAGCCGTTCCTACACCCTCCCAATGGCCCCCGCAATCCCAGCTCTCCTATGCTCACCAAGGCCACTGAGGCAGCAATTCAAAATGGCGCCCAAGATGGCAGGTGTCAACCGGAGCCAGATATGGCCTAAGCTTGTTTCTTAAAGGGACAATTCTGTGAGGGGCTTTCCTTTTTTGTTTTTTCCTCAACAATTCTGGTGTGACTCTTCACATTTTTTCCGCAACTGTTTTGGCTCTCTCTGTTAAATGTGCTGGCCTGAGGTAGAGAGTAAAAGCTGGGGGACAATATTTGAAGAAGGAGAGAAAGACAATAATGATTATGAAATGCTAAGCTACTGAATTTCATTTTTAACATAAAAAAATAGAGAAAAGGGAGATGTATAATTGAGAAACACCATTAGTGTTAACATTCTCTCACTATTTAAAAGAGCTGTTAATACTTAGGAGGAAGAAGAATTTATTTATTGAATTTGAAAATTGAATCACCATTGGTATGAAAATGATCCAAGAAAAACTCAGGTTGAACATCAGGTAAATTTCGTAATAATGAGTCTATGAAATGATTTCCCAAGGGAAATGGTGGCTCTGTCACCCATTTCTGGACTGGATAAAAGCCTGGCAGATAACAATTCTGCACTGGCAGGATGAGAGGGTCTGCTTGAACCAATAGCTCTTTTCCATCTCTAGGGTTGCATCCTAATACACTGAAGTCAACCACAAATCCATTCACTTCAATGAGGCCAATATTTCATCCTTAATTTCTGTGATTCTACTGACTTCAGAAATGGAAGACTAATCATTCTGGGTGATGCTAATGAGTCTGTTTCGGTGTCAGTCTCTTTTTCAGCCACAATTTCTGTGAAGTCTGTTTCTTGAAATATATCTAGCCTGTACATCCTTCAGGAAGGCTGACATTGACACAGGTACTCAGGTTTATGTTTATGATGATAAGGCTCCTTCCAGTGATGTATGCTTTTATAGACTGAATGCAGCATTTCATTTCTGGCTTGAGACATAAATAAACTACTATTGACAACATTTATTTTTCCCTTTCGAATTCTCAGCCGATGGAGTACGAACTCCAATTCTCCACCCTGCCCCAAATAATGAAAAGAAAATATCAAAATGGCTTCTGTGCCTGTGAGTCACGGGGCATTTAACCAAATATACCTGAAACCATTAACAAAAAGATAGCATGGTTCACTAAATTTCAGAGTTGGTGAGGGAACTGAGACCTCTGACATTCCAAAAACATCAAAATCCCCCTCCCTCCAAACTAACTATTCAATGTGAAACTGCAATCATTTCCATCATTAGCAGAGTGTTCTGAGCAATATGTCTGAAGAGCACGATGTGCTTTTAGTATTTGGAAAAAATGAGAGCAGTATTAAATAATTGTCAGGTTGTGAGTATGATTTTACAACATTGTATTTCTAGAATCAGTGGATTTGGAGATAAGTCTTTATGTTCTCCACAGCTTGGTCATATGATACGGCATTTAATTTGTCAGATATAATGAGGGTCCTGACATCCTGTGATCACATGTTATAAAGATTCTATGGCCATTTTCATTAGTGTGTTTGTCACAAAATCCTGCCAGATTCCAATCTGGATAACTACAGTCTGCCTACATAAATTCCCCACCTTGTTTTAACCAGAAACTTCTTTTTAAACTTCCTAAATTGTTTTGAAGTTGTTAAACAGTGAAACAGTTGGTGTGTTTCACTCTGGATGTGGCAGCATTTCAGTAGTCAGTGAAATGAGATTTGTGTAGGCCTTTATTTACCGTGCAGAAGTATCATAAAGATAAATAAACATGTTTAATGTGCTTCAAGATCACCAGGTAAAAAATACTATATAAATAATATTTAGCACGTACAGTATATACAGCTACTATTATTGTTATGTAATTGTCCTTTGGGTCACTGATCCACATAATGGTGATGACATAATGCTTGTGAACATTTTCCCTCCCCCTAGCTTGTTTTTATCTTGTACATTAATCTTCTGTGTATTTCCTCCTAAAGCTGATGGATTGCATTTCTCAAGAAGAATGTGTGAGAAGGAACACAGTGACAGAGTCAGCTATCATGTATTTTATTGTCAGCTTTAAATAATGTTAAGTAGCCACAACAATCAGCATAGAGATCGATTCTACAATGATTTTATTCCAAGTCTACATAGATGAGTGATTATGGCTATTACAGCATGAGGTGCCTGTGGTGTTGGCCTAGCCATTGATGCCGAACAAGAGACCACATTTATTTTTGTGTATGTCAAAACACTTTTCTCACTCAGGGTAGAAAGGTGACAGCTGGGGAGAAAAGTCAACTAATTTTCCTAAGAGATAGGAATTATTGTACCTCTTACTCCCCTCTCACTACCAGCAACAGACTTTTAGGGGACATCACTGCAGTCTGTTTCATCCATACTAGTTATTTAAATACTGTTATTCTTAAGTCTCAGCTTGTGAACACTGCCTGCATTGTTAGTCTTTGCTTTAAAGAGATTTTGATCTCTTCATAGTTGCATTGTGAATTAGGAAATATTTTTTTTCCTGTTGAATTTAATGGGATCTGTAGATGTGAGATCAAGTTCACCTCTGAGTACTACAGAGAGAAATAGCTGCCCTCCGTTTTAGGTAGATACATTGCTTACTTTAGAGCAAATCTTAAAGCTCTCATTAAAATGAATAAGAGTGGAACTATAAACTCAGCCTGAGATTTAGCCTAACTTATTTTTACACAAATAATCAACCTTTCTGAGTTCACTAACCTGTACACAACATGTTAAAGCTAATAGTAACAACCTAGCATTCTAAGCTTGGTGTTGTTCCTCTTGTGACACTGTGACATCCAAAGCCGTATGAAAACAGTGTCACGGGTGGCATTCTTTTTCTACTCTGCCTTAGCACATGTCTGTGACATCTCTTCACAGACACAGTATGGCTTTGATTCCTTGGCATTTTGTATTCATGCATTTTCTACAGCACTGCTATGGAGCTACAGTATGGTCGGAATTGCAGAAATTCAAAGCATGCGAGTAAAAGGATAGATGATAAATTGTTGATTGGAGAAAAATGGCTGTGGTCAAGCATGGAAAATAACCCATGGGAGCTCTGTGTTCTAGAAAGAATAAAAACTCCCATGGGAAAATAAATGATTGTCATTGTTTGCCCTACAATTTTCTATCATTCCAGAGATGCTTCCTACTAATACGAATCTTAAAAATAGATGATAGTTAGAAGAGGTAACAAATGCACCCTCTGATAGCCTGGTAGTATATTTAAATCCTGCAAGTGTTATTGTGCCACACTCTGGTTCAACACTGGTTTCCCAGTTTAGTATTCAGAGAGCTAATTCATTTTGTTGCTGGCAGCACTGCATTAATGATCAAGCTACGACAATGAACACTGTCTGCATAACAAATGTGTCTTTCTCAAGCTGCAGTAAATACAAAGTGATTAACATGAAATAACTGCTTCAGCGAACTGCCTCTCCACTTTTAAATAGATACCAGTGTTTTTATTTAACCCTGCATTTGTCAGATCTGTTTTACATAGGCTTCTTTGCGTTTATTTTTTTTCTGAGATAAAAACGAGTAGGGGTTTGCTTCCTTCCAGCCTTCTTTTACAGAGCACATCCTCTTGGAGAGCTGCCTTTAGCACAATGAGCACAAATGATTATTAATACTCTGTTCCCTGCTTGTGACATTTACTAAGGCAGAAGCATCAAATAGAACTAAATCACGTCATGCTCCTTCTAGCTAGCCTAATCCTGCCATCCTTTCAGAGCTAACAGAAATAAGGTCTGAGTAGGTTAATGTTGCCATTGTTAATAACCTTTAAATCTAGAGGAGCACCAGGTGGGGTTGATTTGCCTTCAGTCAGATGAGAAAGTACGTAGAGGAGAAGGTTACAGCACCTGCAGGAGCAAACAGGTTTTGTTGTTCTCTCCCTCCTCTGCCTCTTAATCCTGGCATAATGAAGGATCATATTATGTCACCATATTATGAAAAGATGAGATTATTCTATTCTGAGACAGAGAGACAGTGAACTTGATAGGCAGTGTTTCCTTCAACATCATTTCCACTGAATCCCTGTGGGGGGAGCCCCCATCTGAAATGTAACATGGAGAGCAGGAGAGTAAACCCCCTTCATAATGATTCTCTCTCAAACAGTCTATCCTCTAAAGCTGTGCTGTTCACGTTTCCTTGTCTTCTCATTTCATTACAATGTGCCAAAAGCTTAGGTGCTGTGCTCCAGAACAGCCTTTTAAAGATAGAGCCTTAATGGATGACAAATCATGTAAGGGAGCTGAAGGTGATGTGCTTTTGTTTTGCCTTTTCCTTTTTCACTAAGATGCTGATGTAAGGATTTCTTGGTTATACATATCTTTCAGTCTCCGGAATTTTTTCCCATTTACACCAAAACAGGGGGAGGAGGGACTCTGAGATGCTGGCTATACAGATGAAATACAAGTGTCTATTGTGCAACTACAGGTTTGGGGGTGTTCTGTGAAGCTTCATTTTAAGGCAAACAACAGCAGGTAAAAGGGAAATAAAAATCAGATAATAGAGAAACAGAACATAATGAAACTGCTGCTCAGCTGTAGGCAAAGCAGAACAAAATATTAACTATTTGTTGTAAAACAAGAGCAACTTAGCCAACTCACCAGAGAGTCTGTACAAACACTTGCCCAAATTAAAATAAATAAATAAACAAAAAACACCCCTCTAGGCTCTCTCTGCATATTCCGAGTCAGTTCTTTGCTCACACTTTAAGCATTAAGTCAGGTTCATGGAAGCCTCGTTTCAATGAGAACAAAACCCATTCTGCTATGGCAAACATATCCTGAGCCATTAAAGGGGGAAAAAAAAAGGTTCCAGTGGTTGTAAGGTCCTGAAGAACCCAAACTATGAGTGAAGCTATTAAGAGGAGAAGTAGGCTCATCTTCAGTGGAAGCAGGATGTGTCCCAAACAGTAAGAGCTCAGCATAACATACCTGAGGCTATGTCTACACCGCAGGCTTTTTGTGCAAGAAGCTTTTTGCGGAAGAGATCTTCCGCAAAAACTTCTTGCGCAAAAGCGCGTCTACATTACAAAAGTGCATTGCTTTAGCACAAGAGAGCGTCCACACTGCATGGAAACTCTTGCACATTAACAGAATGGCCATCACAGCACCTGTGCTTTTTCTGAGAGGCTCTTTTTGCACAAGAAGCCTCTGTTGAGCATCCACACACAAGTTTTTGCGCAAGAACTCTTGCACAAAAAGGAGTTATGCCTCGTAGAAAGAGGTATGCCTATACTGCAAAAAGCCCTCTGTTCTGCTGTTCTACTGTACATTTTCTTGTGTGAAAACACGGTTGAGGTGTGGACACTCTGGGGGGTTTTGTACAAAAATGGCTGCTTTTGCCCAAAAACCCTGTATTGTAGACGTAGCCTCAGAGCATAGGTGAAAGCAAAGAAAATGGGAAGATGAAACAGGGACTGAGGATTTGAACTTTCCAACAACTGAGAATTTGAATCCTGACCTTGATGCTTACTGTTTGAGATACCACGTTATGACTAATATACTAGTACAGAAGTGCTCCATGCTTACTGGCTTGGTGAAATCTCATTATAGAACAGACCACCAGTGGGTGTCTGCTCTATTTTCCAGCAGTCTGATTTGAGACTGGTATGGCTCACAGTCAAGAGTGCCAGACACACCTTGAAGTGCTTTATAAGCAAACTGAGATTCATAAACTTCCTTCACATATCTCTGCCCCCTTTCAAACTAATACTATAGTACTATAGGGTGAATCTCACATGCAAGAAAAGCTTAGGAAGTCTGGTTACAATAGTGGGTCTACCTGCCATGTAGAATTTTACAGGCTCCCCCAGCAGTATTTTAAATGATGTTCACTGATGTTATCTAAAGATAATGAAGATGCTGAAGACAGATTCACACGAGTGAAACTTAACTGAGCTCAATTCTCCAAGCATCTCTTTTAAAGCTAAAGGTTATATGCAAGGTCTTTAAATGACAGGGCACTGATGGAAATTCTATAATTGATGAAAAATAAGCCTATGATGAAAAATAACCCTGTTTCATGCAAGCAAAGCAAGAAATACTAGCTCAAACCCATGACTCTCAAGTCAGTTAAACCAATTTCAATTGATTTTTCAATTAAATAAAATAACATTCTGACAGACTGAATTAATGAGTGAGCAAAAAAGAAAAAAAAAGAAAAAAAGAAAAAGAAAGAAAAGGATGGGAGGTATGATGGTCATGCACTGGTATTAAGATGAAGGAATCAAGCCAGCATCTACTTATCGGAAAAGGTTTGCATTAGAACGAAATGGCTAAAAATTGAATAATCATTATTTTTATTGTAACAAAATACAGGACTATGTAGCACTTTAAAGACTAACAAGATGGTTTATTAGATGATGAGCTTTGGTGGGCCAGACCCACTTCATTTCTATCACTATTTTTATTGTAGTATGCAAAAGCTCCAGTAGGAATCCAGTGCCCCATTGTATAGCACATTGTTCAAATACATACAAAACTAGACCCAACCTGAAGATGTGACAATCTAGATGACATTGCGTTTGATGTGTACCCCTATCTTATCTTTGCTAAGTATCCCTATCTTATTTTCTGCAGTACTTAGTTTTTAATTGTACAAAAATTCTTTAGCAGTGCTACTTCATGAAGTCCTTAATTGGGAGTCTTTGGCAGCACCCTTCAGGCTGTTGCAGAAAGTGGAGTTCTTGTTTGTTGATGCTTTCTTGTCGAAGCTTCCACATGGATGATATTATAAAAACAGGACTGAGTATGATCAGAGAAATCAATGACAGGAAATTAAAGGCAAATTGAATCACTTCCCATCACCTCTTGAGCACATTTGCCCTTCTCTAATAAATGCAGAATTCAATAAGAAAAATATGACTTTGAATCAAATAAACCAGTAAGCCCAAATACAAAGACAAAGAATCCAGGAAGCTGAAACAGCAGGAACCAAAATGCCCATCAGCGCAGGATGAAGGTCAAATTCATGGAGGCCACTAAATGCCTGGTTTTTTTCCAACCAGTAGGTATTTTTGAGGCCTTCCCATAATTGTATTGGGAAGTCAACTATTGCTCCATGCTGAGTGTTTAACTAATTTAAGGGTGGGCAATGTGGCCTCTAAACTACTAGGCAGAAGGTGCATATAATGACATATTATATTAAGTATATAACATAAGTGTCAACAGCCCACATTTTTTATAAGATCATGAATTATTCTATGAAGGGAACATTCTTGGCAAGAAACATGTAAGTGTCCATTTTAAACGCCCTTTAGCTGGGTTAATGTCAAAATAAATCAAAAAGCTTTGTCTGGTGCATCCCTAGCATCTGAACCGAGACCTTCGGCATCAGTTCAGAGATTAGGGCTAAGCTTCATATACAGTGTCTCCTGGGATCACTGCCCTTGTAACTTTTCTTCACAGCTGGGCCAGTTGCGAGCTTGACATGTCCCCCACCTCCCACCCAACTCTGCAGGTTCCACAGGCAGAAGAGAACTCAAGAGGACCTCATATGTGAGCAGCTGGCCTGCCTGTAGTCCCTCGTCTGGCGGCTTGAGGAGTAGTGCCAGGAGTGGGCTGCTGACTGGGAGCAGAGGAAGGCTGCCTAAGACTAGCTGGCAAGCCAGCACAAGACCATGTGCTCCTCTCTCACCTCAGTGATGGAATCATAGAATAATTGAATACTAGGACTGGAAGGGACCTCGAGAGGTCATCGAGTCTAGTCCCCTTCCCTCAAGGCAGGACCAAATACTGTCTAGACCATCTCTGATAGACATTTATCTAACCTACTCTTAAATATCTCCAGAGATGGGGATTCCACAACCTCCCTAGGCAACTTATTCCAGTGTTTAACCACCCTGACAGTTAGGAAGTTTTTCCTTATGTCCAGCCGAAGCCTCCATTGCTGCAGTTTGAGTTCATTGCTTCTTGTTCTATCCTTAGACACCAAGGAGAACAATTTTTCTCCCTCCTCCTTGTGACACCCTTTTAGATACCTGAAAATGGCTATCATGTCCCCTCTCAATCTACTCTTTTCCAAACTAAAGAAGCCCAATTCTTTCAGCCTTCCTTCATAGGTCATGTTCTCTAGACCTTTAATTATTCTTGTTGCTCTTCTCTGGACCCGCTCCAATTTCTCCACAACTTTCTTGAAATGTGGTGCCCAGAACTGGACACAATACTCCAACTGAGGCCTAATCAGTGCAGAGTAGAGCGGAAGAATGACTTCTTGTGTCTTGCTCACAACACACCTGTTAATGCAGCCTAGAATCATGTTTGCTTTTTTTGCAACAGTGTTACACTGTTGACTCTTTTATTTTATTTTATCCTCTAAACTTTTCCCCTTCCCACTAGCATTCACTATGTTAGGTATTCCTTCAGACTTCTTGGTGAAAACCGAAACAAAGAAGTCATTTAGCATCTCTGCCATTCCGAAGTTTCCTGTTACTGTTTCTCCCTCTTCACTGAGCTGTGGGCCTACCCATGCAGTGCATAGCCTTGTGCATGGACTGGGTCACTAGCCACCTCCCTGCCCAATCCATGGCTTTTCCTCCTAGTCCCCTCACAGGGGTCACCAGGGCCCCAGAACATGTGGTGGTTGGAACTCTCAGGTACCTGAAGCCTCCTGAACAACCCTCTCTCCTCACCCATTCCTGTTTCTATCCCCAGTCCCTCCTATGTTGTATATCCTCCCCCCCCAATAAACAGTCCTGTTGTTTCGGAAAAGAAGGCTTTGTTATTTGCTCTGCTGGGGGGAAAGTGGGAAGGGAAGGTGGAGAAGGGAGAGGTGGGGGACAAAAGGAACTCAGAGGGAATGCAGGGGCCCCTTGTGAGGAGGCATGCGAGAGAGTCTCACAACTGACCTTCGATGAAAGTCTTTCTCCAGACCTCCATGATGAGCGCAGCCTCTTGGTACACTCTCTGTATGGTACTAGTGTCCAGCTACTCATATGCCCTTGCCAGCATTCAGCCTCTGCCCCCCACACTACTAGAAAAATCTCCCTCTTGCTTCCACACAAGGTGTGGAGCACACAGCAGGCCACTGCCACAAAAGGGGTGTTGCGCTCACTAAGATCCAGATGGTCGAGGAGTCTCCAGAACCTCCTCTTTAAATGGCCGAATGCACACACCACCACCTTTCAATACCTGCTCAGCCTGGCTTTGAAGTGCTCTTTGGTGGGGTCCAGGCTTCCCATGTAGTGCCCATGAGCCAGGGGAGCAAGCAGTAGGCAGTGTTACCCAGTCCATGTCCCTAACTGTGATTGTGTGGTCGGGAAAAAAGGAGTGCAACTTTCTGAACAAGCGCCTTTCCCGACCACCAGATGTTGTTATTGATGAAGTGTCCCTGCTGAATCATGAGGGCCTGCAGCACCATGAAGACATACCTCTTCCTGTTGATGAAGTCCAAGGCATTGTGGTTGGGAACCAGGATGGGGATGAAGGTGTTATCTACGCCCCCCCCACCACAGTTAGGGAAGCCCATGGCAGCAAAGACTTTGTCCAGTGTGATGACCCTCCATAGCAGCACCTGGTAGCACCTTGGCTACCTGCTGAAGCATTGCCCCGACTCTGGATTTCCTCAATCTGAACTGGTTCCCGATGGAGCAGTACCTGTCCGGTGTGGCGAGCTTCCACTGAGGGGATGGTGACGTACTTCTGCACGGGGATGGCAGGTCACAGTCGGGTGTTCTGTCACCTGAGGGCTGGTCTGAGCCATTGTAGAGCATGAGGTTCTGCAGCCATTGCTGATCATCACCTCACTGCAGGATGATGTGGTCCCACCAGGAGTGGCCTGAGGCCGGCTGGGGCAGCTAGCGCCCCAGGAGGAACATGCAATTGGCGCCCCTGCCTGCACGGCCGTCAATGGCCATGACATAATCATCGGGCGCCCCGTGACGTCATCATCGGGCACCCCAGCCGCCCCGTTGAAGGCAGCGCCCTAGATGACCGCTGAGTCTGCTCACGGGCCGCCCCTGGGTCCCACCAGCCCGCACTTGTCTCCCTCCACCAGAAGTGGTATTCCAGGATTTCCAGGGGATCAAAGGACATGCACACCAGCAGGATCACCAGGATCTGGATAATCAAGGCATATGATCCTTATCCTGCTGGAGCAGCATGCCGGCATTTTGGAAGTACTATGAGGCCCAAGAGCCTGGCATTGCTTTGCAGCCACCCCAGCTCCATGTCTTGAGTGCTTTTGTGTCCACAAGGGCAACCAGAGCACCCTGCATCCATTTTGTGTCCCACGAGGGAGGAGGCAGTGAAGGAGTGGCATGCAGGATGCGGTCATAGAGAGGAGCTCCTGAAAGCACACATCACAGCTTGCCTGACCAAGAAGTCACAGGAAGTGTCTGCCCTCCTGATGCATTTCCCAAAGTGCTTCCAGGGGCTCTACGTCTGAAGCAGGCTCCAATCAGTGTGCGCATACTATTTCAAAATAATTCTGACTAATTTCTATGCTTCCCCGTAATGGAGATACACTATTTAGATTTTGTTAAATCGGGAGTTATTAATTCAAATTTAGTTATTTCAAAATAATTTCCTAGTATAGACATGCCTGTACTGGCCATCTATGGTGGGAAGTTCATTACATCTTTCCTCTGAAGCATCAGCAGGCAATGGAACAATGGACAAGGAGGGGCACTGCTCTTAGGTGACATGAAACATTCCCTTTCTGAAGCGCTGGGATGGCTGATGCTTGCTTACATGCTCAGGGTCTAACTCATAGTTCTATATACATTTAGGAAGGAATTTCCCCCCAAGACAGATTAGCAATGACCTTGGGAGCAGTGGGTCATGTTCCTCTGTGTGGGTGTGGGTCATTTCCCAGAATCATCTGGATATCTCACTTAATCATTTCCCTGCTGTTCTGGGACCTCAGGCGCCAGTGTACCTTGCTCCCTTGTATTCTTTGCATGTGCTCCCTAATCGTCTAGTTTCCGTGAATTACAATACTTTTGTTCCTAATTTTGGTTGTAGGATTATTGTGAGAGTGCTGAATGGTGCTCATGACTGGGGACATGCAGGAGGTCAGACTAGATGATCTGGTGGTCCCTTCTGACCTTAAATCCTATGGTCTTCTCTCACTTTTCATCTAATCTCATATTATTGTTTGGAGTGAGCACCTTTCCTAGTTTCTGCAGCCCCGCCATCTGCAACAGCGTTCTTGTATCTTCCTGCCCTTCTTAATGGCTGTTCATCTCTTTCAATCCTGATCTGAACAAGTTTTCTATATTTGTTCTTTTTTCAGTTTGATTGTCTTTCTGAGATTAACAAAATTACCGCATTTTTTAACCCTAGGAAAGATTTTAAGAAAGAGATTTGTATGAAATACACAATGGAAAGCTTATTATTTTATGTCAAGAAGAATATATTGACTGGATGATAAAGCCTGCTCACATAATGTTCATTGGCATTCGATAGTGCATGGTAAACTACATAACATGTGGGGATAACAGATTTCTGAACAGCTTTTGACAACCATTCTGAAACACTGATAAGAAATGTTAAGGAAGAAAGGAGGAACAGAATACCACATGGAGTTTGCATTAGTAGAGCTGTGATAAATTGTCAGTTTGCTGCTTGCTCTTTTATTCACACACTATCACTAGAGAATATAGTGGGGTGAAGGTAAACACCACGAATGGGAATGTTGCATTATTAAAAAAAATGGAATAGTTTGGGAATTTATTGGTATTTTGATCTTTATACTTTAGTCATTCCTTAAGTTGATTACCAAAATATATCCAATGACTGTTGCAAGTAATTAAATGTCTCAATAATAGTGTCTTGGTATTAGCCATACTAAGTATTGGCAAATTCACAATAATGCTGTCTACTTGCAAAGGCAAAATTATAATGATTTTAATGACACGGCTGCACATGATATATCAAACCAAATCTAATCAGTACTGTGTAACACTTTCTGCCCAAAGATTAGCTTGAGCGGCCATTTCATCAAGTACTTAAGAGGCAAAGGCTGTGTGGTTGAGCATGCATGATAAAAATGTATTTAAACTGATTCTTCACAGTAGCATATCCTCCCTATCACGGTGAGTACTTATTTATTTGAATAGCTGATGCTGCACTCTCATTGAACCCCTGGGCAGAGAACCCAAGAAGTTTATGATCAAGTCTATAAACTAGGTCTTGGAGTAGCAAGGAAATGCTGAAATTTTGCTATGCTTTTCCAATTTTCCAATGCTATGCTTTTCCAATTATGCTATGCTTTTGCCAGATAGAATATACATATAGAGCTGCCACTGTTGAAATCAAGAAAAGGACTAAACCTTTCACAGCAGTAATCAAACAATAAGAAAATAAAACAAAGGATTTTTGTTTTGTTTTTTAAACACTCTGATTGTTTTCTGACTCACCCAGAATTGAAAATGAGGCTCTAGACAATATGCTTTGATGCTGCCTGGTATAGCATGGATGACGAGTCATTGAATCCCTAGTGGTTACCCTGGGGATTAATGAAAGGTGAGACAGAGATTGAAGAACTACCATGAAGAATGACCTTACCTGATAAGACTGTTCTGCTGTCTCCACAGTAGGTGAGAAAGGCAGGCAGTATGCACCAGGCTGTTTTTCTCACACCTTAATAAGAAAAATTGACCTGTTTATCCACCAGCTGTCTTCTTTGTTTCTAATCCAAACCACTTCTAGAAAATCATTTCTGGTCTTAAATGTTGAAATCAGACAGAATGCCGTGAAGAATGGCTTTTTGTTGATGAAATATTCCAAATGCATGCTAAGATATGGAAAAGCAGCTGCCAACAGACACATTTACAAGACTGCTGTGACATTTACACACTGTCTCCAACACTCCTATTTTATACTGTAGACTTAATTTATGTGACATATCAAGCACTATATAAATGAACACAGGTGCCTGAGCCCCATCTAAGCAAATGGTTTCATTCTCTTTTATATTGTATGTAGTGTAGCTCAAGTTTATAGGTCTATTCTCAAAAAGTCTTTGGTGTACTATCAAATATCAAAAACAAAAGCTTTTTCTCAGTAAGAAAATGGTTTCTTGATTAGATCTTCTTTCTTGACTTCAGTTTCATGATGAAAGCTACATACCACCTTACTGTACATTATAGTTATCTACATATACATGATATGTAAGGGAGCAGTTTTTGTGTGTGCAAAAAGTCAAAGCACTCATCAGTTGAGAAATGCCAGTATTAATCTGTGCAGCCTTAATTTGTCCCCCTTTTCCTATGTATTATGATACAGTCTTTAATGACATGGTAAAATACTGGTTTTTCCACAGGATCCCTGCTTCAATCAGTACACAAGACAGGTCAGCTCTGGGAAGGAATCAAGATTGTGTAATAAAGGAAGATACTTCCTGAGAGACTGCTATCTCAGTTCTTGTGGAATTTGGAAGGTGTGTAGTGAATGAGGCAAGGGGCTGTAGGAAGAGAAGGAGGGGTCTCAGAAGAGAGAAGGGAGGGTCCCCCGTTTCTATCACCAGATCCCAGTCTGCCTCTCCAGACTTTTCATTCAATATAATTATCTCTCTTCACACTATTGGTTTCATATTCTAGTCTTTTTGCACAACCAATCCCAGTCCTCCCACCTCACTCCAGCTGCCAGTCACGTCTGCCTTTTCTCCCCCCTTTTCCTGTTACCCCTCCCATGAGTTTCTCATCTCAGTATTTCTGTCTAGCCAGTTCCCATTCATGTTTCTTCTCAGTTCCTTTCCCAGTCTCAGGATCCTTCCTCCCCAGAAAAGCGGCTTCATGTCCTCTCCTGTTTCTCTCGCTCATTTCCAGATCCATACTCCCACACCGTTTCTGTTCTGCCCTCCAGTGCCAGCCTCACTGGACTCCTTATTTCAGTCTAATTCTTTCCCTCTCTCCTGGTCTAGCTTCTGTTTGCATTTGAGTCAGGCACCTTCCTCCTCCATTCTGACTGAGCAGCAGCAGAGGGAGCATAGAGACAAAAGCTAGGAGAGATAGGCTGCTTGTGTTCAGTTTGAGAGCCTGCCTGGCTGGGAACAGCCATGACTGGGAAAGTCCGTTAGAGCCTTTCAGCCCTGAACTGGAGACTACTTGGTTGCTCTGTAGGAATGGTGCATGCACAGTCTGGTCCAATAATTGTGAGAGGCTTGAGCATCCAGTGTGGACAGGATCTTTGACTGGTTTAGGGATTAAACTCAAAGAAGTGTCCCTCCTAAGTATGTATGAACTACAATTGTGCAAAGGCTTCTAACTTGGCCAAATTTCAGTGGAGGTTCACTGAAATAACAAAAGGCACACTCCAGAAGTAAAGACCATCCATAATAAATGTTAACTCCCTTCTCCAAAACATGGTGGTGCTAAACAATTCAAGGAATTAAAAAGGTCTTAAAATTTGTAATATGGACAAAACAACTTCCTTGATCCCTATTTTTAGGATTTCTTTTTTAATTGATTCTACACTGCCTCACTCCTCCACCCCTCAAATAGGCAAGAGAGCCTGAGGCATATACCCACCATAGAAAATTTCAGCCTGCATGGTTAAAGCTTTGCAAAGTTATAAGCAACTGAAAACAGGTCTTATAATGGAAGGTATGGAACAACCTTAGTAACTGGTAGTTTTAGCAGCCCTGTGCATAATCAGTCTTATTAGGTATTCTTCATTAAGGGACTTGAACAGAGGTTGTTTTTTTTACAGCAGGACTGGACCATAGGCTTCACTTCATGTTAAATGAAGTGTATAAGTGGAACGATTCAAACTATGAGGAAAATGAGATTCACAAAATCAAAACGGTAGATAGCCATTCAGTTGTCAGAAAAAAAAAGAGAAAAGTCTTTAGTAAATGGTAGATATGTCTACAGATAAATAAAGGGAGGCAAAAATGGTTTATGATGGGTTGTTGAAGATCTTTAGTGCTGCTCTGAAACACAGGTGGAAACATCGAGATAAGTGCACCAAACTGTATGTAGTTGGGCGACAATTTTTTTTGGAAGCTCTTTGTAGTCCCAGATGTAGCCCACTTCCTCAATCTTTTCCACCATCTCAGTCCTCTTTCCTATAATTTGCAGATGGTCCATTTATCCCTAAAAGTCTCTTTGAAATAATTATTTTTACATTACACCTGAGTAAGGCCAAATGAATTATTTTCAGCGAGCAATTTGTTAACTTATGTAAAGAAAACACAGACTTCTGTTTTTACAAATGTGTTAATTTACAATTTGAGTGAACATTTTCTGTGAATTCATTTCATCTCGTAGGTTGCTCATTAACTGGCTTTGTAAGCATTGTTTTCCATATTATCAATTCCATATTCACTGTTGTTCATTAATCACTGCATAAGTCACATAGCATTATTGCTGCTTTCTCACTTGATGACTATCAGGCTCCCAAACAGCTTCCATGAGGGATGCACAAATGCTTTCAGTGAATAGTCACATTGATATTTGTGTATTAAAATATATTCACACCCATTGGTGCAGCACTTGCCCTTTTGTGGGTTTAATTCAAACAAATGTCGAACACTTTTTTGCAATATTTCTCTAGCTCAATACCTGAGTATGATTTTCTGTGTATGGTGAATTATTCCTGCTCAAAATGCAATGATTTCTATTGGCATTTCTGCACTTAGGTCTGATCTTCTGCAGTGGAAAAAATTATGAGCATGGGACTTAGCTGCATGACTTTCTAATAGTTTCAGGCCCATCCTTAACTCTTCTCATGTTTCCCTAAGTCATATCCCTATATATATCTTTTGTTGACCACTTGGAGACATTTTGTACTGTACATTAGTTAACAGGAGGACTCTTTTACATTGCCTCTTACAGATTTTTGTAATAAACTATTAGGATTTTCCTCACTTTGTGTATAAGCCATGGAAATATGTGTCCTACATTAGGAAACCAGGAGTTCTGCCTGATAACTGATGGCCGATCATGGCTACATATTATTAAAGAGAGGGAAATTACTCTCTTCTTGCTACTTATTTAAATTAAATTACAGGCTTGCTGAAAGTTTTTTTCAAGGCAAAATTGGAATTAACTTCATAGCATCCATATGAAGGGTTGTTTTATTATTAAAAGGAATGGATGCAAATTTTAATCTTTCATAAAATATTTCTAGTGTACTTAGATGTAGTCACATAGAGGACAGTCGCATGTATATTTGCATACTCTAGCGTGACACAAAATTAGTACAGCGCAATCAGCTATTCCATTAAAAAGTACTTGCTATTGTAGTTGAATGATAATGATCCATCGCTTCATTACAAAGAAGGTGTTGTTGTAAAAAAGATGTTATGTTTTTCATCTAGCCTCATATTCGACATTCACAGTCCAGCTAATGAAGAAAAGAGAAAAGAAAAAAAAATCCCTTCTGCATTCTACTTTGTTCACTAATATGAAAGGTCTCATTAAATGAATGTTTCTATACACGACTATTGCACAACCTTTAACACATTAATGCCAAAATGATGGGTAATATTCTGAATATGTAACAAATGTAAGCCTCAGACTACTGTTAGCATTGTGTTGCTATGGAGAGCTGGAAATGGTAGTTTTGCATTTAAAAATTAAAGACTTGTTTCAAGTAAGCAATGCAAACATATCACTTAATGTCTAACAGACATTACTGCAGCATGAGTTTGCTAATCATTTTTATTTTTAATATCAGTGTTAGATACTCCTCACTGTCAGTGTCATTCATAAGATTTATGGAGCTGTATGCAGTACTATTAAACTAGTGCCTATGCCCAACAGCAGTCCAGGGTAGGGATAGGGGGAAAGATGTTTTTTTAGAGATGTGATCTTCAGCAACACACAAATGAATTATTTTAAATCAAATTTTAAACTAAGGTCCTGTAGACTAACACAGTAAATTCAGAAACTGACACCATATATCTGGGGTTAGCAAATGCCTGTTAAATGGTTTCTTTACCACTTGAAAGGCTTTTTCACAGGTTCAATGTTTTTCTAATAGTTTCTGGGAAGCCTTTTCACTTTTAAGTTAACTAGATGCTCTCCAGAGGAAACAGAGCCACAGAACAGGAAGAGGTGGGTGAACATTAAGACCCTGCTATGCCCCAAATTTTCAGGCACTCTATGCAGCTGCATATTTTGCGTATGGGTAAGGACAGCTCTGTTCATTGTTACTCCTAGTGACTCTGCTTATATAAAATCTATCAGAGGAAACATAGACAATCATTTTTCTCTGTTAAATGTGCAGGTAGCTCTTGATGAGAGATCACAGAAAGTAAGACTTAACATAGTTTTAAATTATTTTGTACCACTTCTGGAATGTAAGTCTAAAATTATGTGAGAAATGTATAGTTTAAATTCAGAAAATTCACCCCCTCCCTCATTGTGAAGAGACATATGCAACAGCCTTCTGCCCCGAGTTAGGATTCTCACATGCTGGTTTAGATAAAATAAAAGCAAGTTTCTTAGCTACAAAAGGTAAATTTTAAGTAAATATAAGTGATAACAAACAGATCAAACAAGATTACCTAGTATTTCAGAGCCATTGGCCATTATCTTTGAAAACTTGTGGCAATCGTGGGAGGTCCCAGACAATTGGGAAAAGGCAATTGTAATGCTTATTTTTTAAAAAGGAAAGAAGAATTGACAGACTTCAGATTGGTCAACCTCACCTCAGTCCCCCCCAAAATCATGAAGCGTGCCCTCCAGGAATCCATTTTGGAACACTTAAAGGAGAGGAATGTGACTGGGAAGAGTCAACATAGATACATCAAGGGCAAGTCATGCCTGACCAATCTCTGAGCATGGCCTTTGTGGATGTGGGGAAGTCAGTGGATGTCATATACCTTGGCTGTAGCAAAGCTTTTGATATGGTCTCCCACAGTATTCGTGGCAGCAGATTAAAGAAGTATGGCTTGGATGAATGGAATATAAAGTTGATAGAAAGCTGGTTAGATAATCAGGTTCAATAGGTAGAGATGAACAGCTCGATGTCTAGTTTGCAGCTGGTATAATAGTATCGGGATCATGACACTAAGCTGGGGTGAGAGGTAGAGATGCTGGAAGGTAGGGATAGGGTACAGAGTGACATAGACAAATAGGAGGATTGGGCCAAAAGAAATCTGATCAGGTTCAACAAGGACAAGTGCAAAGTCCTGTCCATAGAATGGACGAATCCCATGCTCACTTCAGGCTGGGGACTGACAGGCTAAGTAGCAGTTCTTCAGAAAAGGACCTGGGGATTACAGTTGATGCTGGATATAAGTCAAATGTGTGCCCTTGTTGCCAAGACTAATGACATATTGGGCTGCATGAGTATGAGTGTTGCTAGCAGATCAAGGGAAGTGATTATTCCCTCCTATTCAGCATTGGTGAGGCCACATCTGGAGTACTGTGTTCAGTTTTGTGCTCCCCACTATAGAGAAGATGTGGATACATTGGAGAGAGTATCGCGGAGGGCAACAAAAATTATTTGGCGGATGAGGCACATGATGTAGGAGGAGAAGCTGAGAAAACTGGGCTTATTTAGCATGCAGAACAGAAGAGTGAGGCGGGATTTGACAGCTGCCTTCAACTATCTAAAGGGGTGTGTGTGTGTCCAAAATGGATGGAGTTAGGCTATTCTCAGTGATAGCAGATGACAGAACAAGGAGCAGTGGTCCCAAGTTGCAGAGGGGACGTCTATGTTGGAAATTAGGAAAAAAACCTACTTCACTAGGAGGATGAAGAAGCACTGAGATGGGTTGCCTAGGAAAGTGCTAGAATCTCCATCAGAGATTTTTAAGGACAGGCTGACAAAGCTCTGTCTGGGATGATTTAGCTGGGGTTGGTCCTGTGCTGAGCAGGGGATTGGACTAGCTGATTTCCCAAGGTCTCTTCCAACCCTAATCTATGATTATATGAAAGAAACAACAACAACAAACATCCACAAACTAAGTTTAGTAAACTGCATGTCGGACCTCTCTTGTCCAGCACTCTTGGGACCTGAGTGATCCTGAACAACAGAGTTTGCCCGATGAGGGGAGGTCAAGGCTCCCTATTAGGCTGTAGGCTCTGTTTCTGGGTGTGGCTGAGCTCCCTTCTGCTGCCTCCAGCCCCCACACCGTGCCAGACCTGGCCTGTCACTCCCTTGCCTCGTACAGTTTCCACATGTGATGGGAACCCTTTGTTTTATAGGTGGGTTCCTACGCCAGACAACAGAACAGAACTGACATCACAAGATGCAGTCCAGCACCAGGTGGCCTGTTCACAAGCCACTGTAGAATCACAGCAGCCATCCCGCACTGTCTGTTTGGAGCATCCATGGGAAGGTTCAACAGTTGTGACATAAGCTTCTCCTAAGGCCTGTTGTTGTTTTCTAATGGCTCATTAACCTGAATGGGCCCTTGTCAGCCAGCCATCTAGACTCAGGGCATTTTGCTTAATGGGCATTGCCCAAGAATAACTACATATGAAACAGAGAGTCAATATTCATCACTGTGAGTAAAAAATGATACAGGCATGTTCATAGGATAATCATATTCAGCAAATTGTAACCTTTCCAATGATATCTCACATGGCTTGTCTTGCATAAAACATACCATAACTAGTTATATCACAATAATATCACTGTGAAGAATATGGGGTTTAATGTCACATCTGCGTAGATTCCCATTGTAGGAAACTCAAAAGCAATCTCCAGATCCAAAAGAAGTTGAATCTGAGGACTCTTCTTTGAAAAGAGTTATAGAACTGCTCTCTCTAGTTAAGCATCTGTTCTGAAGGCCAAGTTCAATTAGAAATCCTCTGAAAATACAGATCAAACTTCAGGTTGCAGCCTCACATACCTCAATAATGGAGTTATTTGTAAAATAGGCACTTGAAAGAGCCCTAGAACTGGTGACGTGCTCTGACACCTGTTGATACTGAATCCCTTCTAGTTCATATTTTAAAAGATTTCAGAGTCTGAATCATTTAGGTAATCACAGAAAATGATTAGACCCTAGATATGTTCCCTCTAATCTTTTCTATCCATGTGCAAATGTTTTCCATACGTGTTCTGAATAAATGTTATCTTCAGGTCCTGAATAAGAGGCATGTCTGAATGTGCACCACCAGTACAAACAAAAAGCATAGCTGTGGTTGCTCTGTTAACCAGCAGAGTGGTAACTGAACTTCTCCTGAGTAGGTGAACAAGTGTTCAGCTTACAGGGAACCCTAGCCCCTTTGTATTTTCCATATGCTCTACAAACAACCTACGTGTTTGGTGGAACATCTTGTGAGAGTTGCTTAGAGACCTTTTAAATGGAATATTACCTTGTGTAAGGAATGGGTTTATGGAAAACTCTTCATAAGCTGATTGCCTGGGATAGGTGGAAATCAGAGACCACACTGGCAAAGATAGACAGTGCTTTACTGGATCATTTATCATTATGGGACACTGTGATGTAGATTAGAGTAGCACTTTTATCTCTCAGACATTATAACTTTGGTTCAATGTTTGGTTCTGTTATTTTGGTAAGAATCACTTTTAAATCCCATAAAAGGACAAGTCCTGCATAAGAGGAAACCCAAAGAAGATACTAAACACATCATTGTAATCTGAGAGAATGCAGTAGAGTGCCCTGTACAAGACAGTGAAAGGACAACATTGTAACCATTTGCATTTGCATCAAGTCAAGGGAAAGAACAACTTGTTTAAAGAGGAGTATACAGTGAAGAGCAAAGAGAATGGGAGATGGTCAGTGATCATGTGCTTGCTTTCTTTCTTTCCCACAAAGTGCACCACCTCCATAGCAGCTCATAAATTTTATAGTGGAAGGATTCTTGCTCTTCAGCAAAATTTTCTGGACTGTTACAACACAATCACTCTGCATTATTCAGCTAGTCATCATCCTGCCAGTTAGGTTGGTGGAACTCATATTAGTAAATTGTACCAGCTTTTGGGATTGATTGCCCATAAGACAGATAAGGGACATTCATGCTGACTGTGGGTCACCAGTTGATGCTGAGTTTTTGGCCTAATCTACTCTACTGAAGGCCGTTAATCTAAGTTATACAACTTCAGCTAGTAAACAATGTAGCTAAAGTCAACGTATTTATATCAACTTACCATGGTGTCTTCATTGCAGTAAGTAAACAGTTGACACTCTCCCTTTCTCTTCTTGTTCTGGTGGAGTACATGAGACTGGAAAGCACTCAGAGGTCAATTTATTGCATCGATATTAGACACGATAAATCAGTCGCCACTGGATCGATTGATGCCCGCTGATCCAGCGGGTAGTGAAGACATGCCCTTTGAATCAATCCAAATATTTTCTCCATTGTGTTTACTGTCTTTGAATATATGGCTTCCCTGACTTGCAGCACCACAGGCTTTGAATAGTTTTGTTCATTTATTTGTTTTGTGCTTGTGTCTGCGGCCCAGTGATTTTATTGTTTATTTCACCACATGGTACGATTTGACTTTGCAGATCATATTTTTTAAATTGAAAATGAAATGACTAATAAGTGCATAAGCTGAATAGATTTCCAGTCCAGAAGGGTCCATTGTACTCTTGTATAACATAGACTAGAGACCTTCTTCAAAATTTCTAGATCTTGCTTTTTATTAAACACATCCCATCTTAATTTTATAATGACAAGTAATGGAAAATCCATCATAATCTTGGTAAATTGTCCCAATGCTTAATTACTCTCACTGTTAACAAATCATACCTTATTTCCAATCTGTCTAGCTTCACCTGCCAGCCATTGGTTTTTGTCATATCTTTCTTTGCTAGCCTGATGTCCCCATTATTAAATTTGTTTCTACTGTTGGTGCTTATAGCTTGTAATAAATTCACCCCTTAATCAGCAGCACTAAATCTATTTTAAAAAAGCAAGAGAAGAATACATTGCTAAAAACGTGTTTATAAAAGGCTTGTTGTAAGGAAGACTTATATAGCATTATGCTCTCTATTCTTCTGATACATCTTCTTCCCCTTGATTTATAATCCTATCTTGTTTCTCTCTGAAACCTTTTACTGACAGAATATCACTCTACAGTTGGGTCCTTCCTTCTCTTCCTCCAGAGCTTACTTATTAGGTTGGGAACTCTTCTCCCTCACTGTGTCTGTACCGCTCATCATGACAAGACCTAGACGTAGGATGCCTTGTTTTTCAAAAATCCCTAACCATTTTATAATGACATTGACAATTAAGAAACAAGTAGCTACAAACAGCGCACTGCAATTAAAGTGAGGGGAATACTATATTTGTGTGGAACAACCACACAACTTTGGACCTAAAAAAAGATTGGCAAAAATATGATCAGTACCATAAGCTTGAATTTAAAATGTAATTGTTCTTTCTTTAAGTCCTGGCAAAGGGGAATCTCAATTAGCCAGACATGCATCCAACTACATGATGGGCAAGAAAGTATTTAATGTCAATGATTGGTGATGAGATGAAGCTATCACCCAGTGCATGAAATGCACATGGAATATTTTATCTTTTAGGGAACACTGCTTAACACAGTAGAAAGGCAGGATTCCCAAAGAAACTTCAGTAACTTCGGGTATGTCTACACAGCAAAGTTATTTCAAAATAACAGCCGTTATTTAGAAATAACTTTCCTAGAGTCTACACAAGCCAAACTGCTATTTGGAAATTAAGTCAGAATAGCGGAGGGTTTATTTCAAAATTGGTAAACCTCATTCCATGAGGAATAGCACCAAAATTGCTATTTTGAAATAAATGCTGTGTAGATGCTTATTTTGAAATAGGGGGCTCTCGCCCTTCCAGGGTGCCCTGCTGGCTGTCCTGGCCACAAGATAACTTCTGATCTGATGCTCTGCCGGAACCAGTGATGCTGGCCTAAATGTGATTCAGCATCCAAGTAGTGTGGACGCGCTATTTCAAAATAGCAAAAAGCTATTTCGAAATGCATTTTGTGTGTAGAAGATATTTTGAAATAACTATTTCAAAATAGATATTTCAAAATAACGCTGTAGTGCAGACATACCCTTCCTGACGCAGAGGTAATTAAACAAGCAAGATGAGAATCTCACATGTGTGACTATAATTGAGAAGAAATTAAGTATAAACTCTGTAGTCACCTAATAAATCTCATGATAGTTTTGGGAAAGATCCATTTGGCCTAGATAAACAAAAGTTATCTTATACTATACTTTCCCTTCATCTTACTCTTGGCTTCTTCAAGTATAAATACTATGCCAATGCAGTCTAGAAACAGAAACAAAACCATATGATTTGAGACTACTCAGGACTTAGACACTCAGCTTGAATTTAGAATAGTGACTACTAAATAGTCACTGGCACTTTTCACAATCATCAGTAAAAATAAACCAGAAATGGAAAACCTCTGGCTCACGTGCCAGATGTGGTTTGTCACTGTTTGCTGCTAGCAGATGGCCAGATGGTTGATTATCTGAGCATCCTCAGGCATGGAGCCCTGCAGCTCCTAGTGGCCGAGGTTCACCGTTACTGGCCAACGGGAGTTGCAGGAAGACTGGGCCACCACTTCCCATAGGGTCCATTGGCTGGGAATGGTGAACCGCAGCCATTGAGAGCTGTGAGCAGCTGTGACTGTGGGTGCTCAGATAAATAAACAGTCTGGTGGTCCAGACAGACTGGGTGTGGCCCAGACAAACTGTGTGGCAGGTGGGTTGGAGGTATCCCAACCCTGAAATAAACTTTCCAGTAAACAGAGAGATCTGATGGTATTTTGATCTGCTGAGAAGAAAAAAATTTGTGGAGCCTCTTAGGAAGGCTTAGGAAAGTTGAGCCCATTTCTGGTTGACTTCTTCATCCACTTGTGTTATTTTCCACAGTTGAGCTAATGCTCCTTCTCGCCGTTAGCCAGGTGCACCACACATTTAACTTTCAAAACTTTCTTCTAGCTCTTTTACCTTGCCGTGTGCTATGATGAATGGAGTTTGAACTAGAGGGGCAGAGTCCAGGAGGCACCTGTTTGTTGTGATATTACAGGTTTGGGAAGGTAAACTGCAAATAGACAAACATGCCTCTCAGCATGAAATACTATGTACTTCCCATTAAAGATCTCTTCCATATAATTCTGCCTGCTTGTTGCATTACTTATTGCTAATGAAACAGGCTGCTCATCATATAATAATGTCATGGGTGGAGAATCGTTCAGAACTTCTTTATGACAAATTATTGGGTCAGCCTTCAATGGGTAATAGATAAGACATTTGGGATGGGAGAAACTGGTGATTGGGTTTTGCAAAACCTCTAACAACTTTATTAACACAGTTAATACATTTCCCTAATTGAAATGTTTGGTTTTGAAGGAAACTGTAACAGAAACTTTATAGTTCCAACTTTTTTACTTGTAATGTGGTAACACCCAAAGGCCCTAATCAGGACTGGGAACTCACTGTGCTAAGTATAGTCAATGTACATTGAAGAATATGGATCTCTCAACAGCTTTCATTCTAAAATGCTGATTTTCTTACAAATGTGTGTTTCGGAAAGGCAGCTATCCAAACTGTCGTTAGTGTATTCCAAAGACAGGGCTATACAAACAGATGGTATGGAAATATTAAACAGCATTTAATATGTTTTAAAATATAATAGGTGGGACTGGTACTGCCACCTATTAATAAAGTGGGCTAACTTTTCTCCCTATATGCACTGGCTTTCAGTGCAGTATAATTTTGCTAGACTTTAATTGTTTAGGCAGAAATTTCTCTTGATGCATGTCTGCATTAGACTGAATTTGTTTGGCAATTTTCAGCCAAATTGGTTCAGCTGCTTCTGAGAATGAAGCAAGGGCCCAATACTATTCCTCCACAAGCAACATATGTGATTGTAATTGAAAATTGTACCATAATGCACACACACAAGGGGGATGAATTAAAGGTTTCACATGAAACCATAGCTCTGGCCTTTGCTAACCTTTAAGTGCTTGACTCTCCGACTTTACAAATGCTTTTTTAACATTTTAGGGGAGTGCAGTAACTGAGGTATGTCTACACTTGCTCCCTAGTTCGAACTAGGGATGCAAATGTAGCTGATCAAAGTTGCTAATGAAACGGGGATTTAAATATTCCGCCCTTCATTAGCATAATCTCACCCGCGCGCTATTCCGCTCGCCAGCTGATTGGAACCAGGAAGTGCACTCCGGGATACGTTAGTCCAATCAAACTCTTTGGTTCTAACTAACGTTACTCCTCTCAAACTACAGTTCTGTTTTAAGTTTGATCAAGTGAATTTTTCCTACCTACATTACAATAAAGGGAAACATAGACAAGAAATTAAAGTTCTTGATTAAGGCATTGGAGATCTATATTAAGTTCTTGACTCTGCCTTGCAAATCAGGTGTGACCCTGAGCAGATCATTTAAAGAGTGATAATATCAAAAGTGCTCAGTTCTGACCTAATTCTGCTCCCATTGAATTCAATATAAAATGTTAATTTACTTCAGTGAAAAGAGTTAGGCTTATCCCAAGCACTTTGGAAAAAAATACATTAATGCCTTTGTGCCTCACTTCCTTAACAGCAAAACGGTGTAATAATAAATTCTCTTTCTTCCAGGCACCTTTGGGTTAAGGACTGACTTTATGTATATATACAACACCTTGTGCAATACAGACTTTATCTTAATCTGTCCCTTTAAAAGCTACTTTAATACACGTATATATTAATAATAAATATTTAAAGATTAAAGGACATTTTCAGAATTGTGATAATTCAGTGGATTTATTAACACCTCAGTCAAGCAACTATAACCCTTGGAATCTGTTTAGTTATGCTTCCTCTTTCACAATTTATGTTTATATGTTGCTTAATTTTCTGTATTCTTTTTGATGAATGAGGTATAAAAATATGGTGTGATTTGTGATGCAAGACACACGGGGGAAAGAAAAGGACAAGTTTCACTCAGCAGCCTTGTTCTACTAATGACTTATCTTTGCAGTATCTTTCCAAAGAGAAATTAAAAACTTGAATTCATACCATAGCTGGGGGTGGGAGGAGAGGAACGGGGGAAAAAAGATTTCTAAAACCTTTCAAAAGCTTCTTCCTTTATAATGGGATTTTTGCAACATATTATTTTCTATATAAAGACACTTCAATTTTTTTCGTTACTAAACTATTGATGAGCAGGCTGTTTTCTAAATAAATTCATAACTAATGGAAGACAAGGCTTGAGGAGGTAATTACAAAAACATGACTAGGGACAGAAATTTCCCTCCATCTCCTGCTACAATTATTTCTTTATTGGAAACCACAGGCTTTTCAGACAGTGAATTATGTGGAAAAACCCACAATTTTAGAAATTGTAAGAGGAAACACAGAAGAACTATGGTGGGGTTTTTTAAATCAGCTTCATTATAGTTATTGTTTAGATTTCCTGTAATTCTTGGTACAGTGTTCTTTAACCTTTTAGAGCATTTACACATTTCATACTTGAAAAGCAAGGAATACATGCTTTGAACATGAATTGCAATACACACCAAAATGGCTTAAAAATCCCATGGTGAAATCCATAAAACTGTAAAATCCTCTAACAGTCAAGAATCTCAGCCTCAGGCAGAGCTTGAACAGTAAACATTTAATAAACGCAACTCCCATTTCATCTTTCCTCGCCCCATGTGTAGCTTGATTCATTTTACTGTATATTTCTTTTGATTTTACACAATCATTTCTCTCCCCACTGCACTAGTCAAGAAGTTATATGGTAATGCAATAGCATGTCTCTGGGCATAAGCTGAACACTTCAGGAGTCAAGAAGAGACTTTTTCAATGTATAGTTGGAGAAGTGTAATATAGATTATCACTGAAGCATCCCTGTACACTCATTGCAACTATGCCTCTTACTGGTTACACTAGGAATTTGTTTTTTCCAGGTCTAATGCCCCCTTCTATAGCTTTGTTCACAGGCTCCTTATACTCTATCTCTCTCTCTACAATTCAGGATGCTTTCTCTTCATGGCTTGGATAGTCCTCAGTCTCCTGGCCCCTGTATCTATTTTCTAGTCCTGCTCTTTATGGCCTCTGCTAATTTCTTTGTTCAAGAGTCTATATGAATGTCATTGCTGTTCAGCCAGTTTTTTTTCAAATATCCCTACTGTCTTTGTTGATTCTCCAAGACTTGGATTTGTAGTTCTGGGATCCTCTCTAGGTGCTTTTCTGCCCCTTTAAATAGGAGCAGAAACCCTGGGGCCAAATCTGGGTGCTTGCCTCTGCCTTATGGAAATAAAAAACCTTTTGTGCAGGGTGGCTTCCCCATTTTCTTTTTCTCTGCTACTACAGTCTCTAACATCCTGCTTGTATTGGGGTGGTTGTCATGCCCACATTCTTCACCAAGTGCAACAGGGTTCACAGAGGCACCTTCTCATGGCTAAGACTGGAGAATTAACTCTTGTCTATTCTGGCACCCCTTTCTTTCATTCACTCATCCCACAGTCTCTCTCTCTCTCTCTCTCTCTGGCTATGTCTAGACTGCAGGGTTTTTAAAAACTTTACCTGCGTCTAGACTACAGCCGCGTTCTTTCGAAATTAAATCAAAAGAATGCGGCTTTTCTTTCGACAGCGGTACTCCTCATTTCACGAGGAAGGCTGCCTTTTTCGACGGAGATCCGTTGAAAATAAGTGAGTGTGGATGCGGGTAGCCCTTTTTTTCTAAAATAAGGGCCTCCAGGAAGAAGCCTTGGTGGACAATCTGGGGCATGCCTTGCATGTCTCTGGTTCCTGTCTGCAGCCATCTTTTAAAGGGACAGTCACCCTCACAGCCAGTTGTGGCAGCAAAGCAGCCAGAGCACACGGCTGTTCCAGTGCAGCCATGTCTCATCCCCAAGACCCTACTGGCCCTTCCAAACAGCCTTCTGGGGACCCAACCAGGCACCCACACAGTCTGGGCCAGAGCTCAAGTCCCTTCTCGAGCTCTGGTCAGAGAAGGAGGCCTTACAAGCCCTAAACACCAGGCAGTGAAATGCAGACATTTTTGGCCGCATGGCAAAGGCCCTGGCCAAGAGAGGGCACCACCCCCGCACCCAGGACCAGGTGCACTTTAAAGTAAAGGAGCTGCACCAAGGCTATGTAAAGGCCAGGGAGGAGAGCTCCCATTCTGGGGTAGCCCCCCACTCCTGCCCCTATTATTCAGAGCTGTCCCAGCACGTCTTGTCCAGTCTGGCTTGGGGGACCCTGTGGTCTCCCACCCCGGGGACCTGACCCCAGGGGACACAGGACTCAAACTTTGCAACCTTGTCCTCCCTAGGTGGGAGCCCTATCCACTAGGCCATGTGGGAACCTACCCCACTACCTTACTGCGGGCCACAGGTGGGTGTCCTGCCATTGCAGAGCTGGAGCCAGCCAGGTACATAGCTTCTGGGAAATGGCCTTCTGCATCCGGAAGTTGCGGAGCCACTCCTGATCATCCCGAGCTCCATAACGAGCCGGTCCCAGCAGTCAGAGCTGGTGTCAAGCCTCCAAAAACACCTGTCCAAGAAGAAGTTTGGAGGCAAAGACAGTAGGGCTGCATGACGGGCAAACTCTTCGTACCTCTGGTCTGGGTCCAGATGGGGAAGTAGCCTCATGACTGTGTCATGCAGCTGCAGCAAAACTTGCAGTATGAAGGTGTGGGGCCATTGCCTGCTCCATGCCAAAAAAGGGGTCTAGATCAGAAAAAACTCCAAACAAAAAACCTGCTGAGGTGTCCCAGGAAGCTGGGCATTCCAAACAAGCACTGCAATACCTTGCTTACCTCCTAGAGGGACAGCAAAGGCAGCTGCAGAAGCAGAGCAATGGGTGTTCAGAGGTGTTCCTTTAACCACGCGTCTCTGCAAAGGGCAGGCAGCAGCACCTGGAAGGAAATGCTACCCGCATGCCCTGGCAGAAGCGGTTCCGGGTGGCTTTTTCTTTTGAAAGAGCATCCAGCAGTCAGAACGCTCTTTTTTGAAAAAGCAGATCGATTTTCTGATCTGCATATTGTAGTCTAGACGCTCTTTTTTGAAAGACACTTTTTCAAAAGTGTCTTTCAAAAAAGCATCTTTCGAAAGAGCCACGCAGTCTAGATGTACCCTCTGTGACTTGGGATGCTCTTTCCTCATGACTGAGCTTTCCAGCTAGGTCACTATACACTCCTCCATTCACGGCATGAATGTCCCCATAATTTCTTTCAGGTGTGTCTTACAAGGTTAATTGGCCCTATCTGCACCACCTTCACCTCTTCAGGGCTGGTGTGGAGGTGAAAACCCTATTACATTCCCCCAATTTAAGATTTTACAGTAATCTTATTTTAAAATGGGTTTGTCCATGGAATTTAGTCCTGTATGGTAGGAGTTGAATCCAGAACTCATACCCTCAGTTACACCCCAAAAACCTTCCCTATGTTGGAACCTGCTCCCATACCCAAAACCCCATCTTTCATCTGAGGAAGACCAAGAAAGCACAAGGCAGACTGGGAACATTTCTACATTTGCAAGCCTTCTTCCTTAAAGCACCGAACCAACATTAAACACAGTCAAGGTCATAGATGGTGTTACTTTAAAAATATTCTCACTGGAGACCACCCAGGGTTACACTGTACGGGTTTATTTCCACTAGGTAAAACTAAAGAAGAGAAAGCAGCCACCAAAGATTTAAGCTAAAGAAGATAGAACTCTCTCTCTCTCACACACACACAGACAACCAAGCAAGCACACACCCCTCCATTCATTCACTCATTCACACCCATTCATTCCTGACCTCAGGCAATCACACACTTACACAGACATATAGGTTGCAGAAGGAGCCAAGGCATGTGGATCCTGGAGGATCTGTCTGCTCATAATGGCTAGGGAAGCTGGTCAGGAGGAAAGACACTGGAGGCGAGCTTCTCAGGATCAGTGGAAGGAAAAAAAGAGAGTCTCACATGTGCTCCTTCTCTTTATATAGTGTCTGAATGGCTCCTGTGACACATTCACCTCGTCAACAGGGAGCATGCCCAGACTTCCCTTTATCCAGCAGAGAGCATGCCCAGACTTCTCTTTATCCAGCCGGGAGCATACCGATACAGTGATGACTCATTGCCATGTGGTCCAGTGTTCCAAGCCTTCTTCAAACACACTCACACTCACACTCTCTCTCCATTCACTCAGGGGAGAATGCAGCTTAGGGAAAGTTACAAGCAAGGTGGCTGCATGTTACAAAGATTACAAAGTTGCAGTTTAAAGTAAGTTTGAGAGTTACACAGATTATAAAGATTGACAAGGATCACAATAAGTTGCAGTTTAAAGCCTTAGACCTTACAGTTTGGTGTAGCTTTAGAAAATCCATGTATATAAATCTAGTGAGCTCAGGCAGAGGCTTTTTTATGCAACAGATGGTAAGTAAAACCAGGCCTTTTCTTGTTTTTTCTACTGCTCCCAAACCAAGACTCTGTGAACACTGTTAGTGACAATAAAAAACATGCCAGGCCCAGTGGTTATAATGCTAACCTGGATCTCAAGAGACATGTGCTGAGTTCCCTGCTTCGCATTAGGCAAGTTACTTAGCTATTCTGTACCTCAGATGACCATTTGTAAAATAAATAGCATTTTTTCTAGTACACAGTAATGATCTGAGGATACATGAGTTGAGGGTAAGCAAGTATCTGCCACCAAGGAGTATGATGCAGCAAGGGAGTAGGATTCTGTCCATAAGAGGATGAAAAACCAGCCTGCTCTGGACTCACCCCACTCAAGCTCCTTTCTCATTTGGCTGGCCTGGCTCCTGACACTAATCTATTGGATCACACCACAGTGGGCAGGCAGGCCTTCCCTGCAACACCCCATCAGCACCCTTGCTGCTGGATCACCTGCTTTAAGCTATGATGTGGTAAACCAAAATGTGATTAAGGCCATGAACTGAATGCCCTTCCTGGGTCTTAGCCAGCGAAGAAGCTTTACTGTGTACAGGTTTCCTCAGAACATAGGATACTATGGAGAATGCTAACAACTTTATTCCAGAGCTTTGCAACTACTTCTCTATCTCAATACAGAGTTTTTCCTCTTTGCAGTCTTTGCTAGGCATTTCAGTACAGAACTTTCTCTGTCTGATTTCTTAAGCTTTCTTGTTTGTGTTCCTCTAACATACTAGCTCACTCAATTGCTTTTGCTCTTTCTCACGAAGGAATTTTCCTCACTTGGATTCTCTCCCACTATAGATCTTTCCTGAGGAATCACACAGAATGCATTTCTATAGATCCTCAGTTACCAACCCCCCACAAAGTTGAATACCAGGTAACCCCACATGCACATACCAAATGAGGCAGCAAACAGACCCTCAAGGATCCAACCCCTGACATATAGGACTAAATTCCCAGGGAAAACAAATTTTAAAATAAGATTCTTGTAAAAGCTTAAATAAATTTCTTCCTAGGCCAGCATAAGAGCTATGAATGACTTCATTTGCATTTAAGTCTTATTTTGAGGGCCCATTTTTCCTGCAGACTAGTATTTTAAAGGTACAGTTACATATAGCAGAAATTTAGGGGCATATATAAGAGAAAAATAGCCATTCGTACACTTCTCATCATAGTGTCATGGAGTTGAGTTTAATTATTTGCTTGTATTATGATAGTGTATAGAAGCTCTAACTAGAGTAGGTCCCTAAGGTGTCAGCAACTGTCAAAAAACCCACAATGATAGGTAGAGTTTGCAGTACATAGACTAGAAGGTTCTTATCCCCATTTTACCGATAGGAAATGGAGGCTGCCAGATTAAGTAGCATTCCAGAGATCATACAGGCAATTTATAACAGAACTGACGACTGAACTCAGACTTCTTGATCACAGTCCAAAACATTAATATTATTGGCAGAACATTTGAGCTTAGTTTCCTATCTACTATATGCTTTAGTGGATTTATATGAAATTCTTAACGTTGCTTTCACAATATGTAACACTATTACTTGTTTAATAGCTTATAAAACTACAACTGACAGAAGCTGGCAGAAGAGACATAGATTAATGGTAAAAGACAAATGGAAAAGCTAAAGAAGACATCTGCCTTTTAGCATCCTGGGGCATCCCCTGGCTTTGAACCAGCCAATAACTTCCAATAAGCAAAGATAGTTTTCCACAGGCCAGTGCATCCCTAATTTCTTGGTCTCTAACAGCTTGTGCTAGTTTTGCTTAGATCATATCAGATGAAAGCCAGGAATCTAAATCTAGATTCTAAATCTAGATTCTAAATCTTTTTCTTTCTTTCTTTCTTTCTTTCTTTCTTTCTTTCTTTCTTTCTTTCTTTCTTTCTTTCTTTCTTTCTTTCTTTCTTTCTTTCTTTCTTTCTTTCTTTCTTTAACAGGCTGGAAACACTGAACACAACACAAGTATGTCGTGGAGTACCCTGGTATGTTCTATTATTTAATGTTTATTCAGATACATGAACAAGGTTTCTTTTAGTGGCTAAATTTTCTTCCTTAGGCTTTATCTGGCCCATTGTCAGCACCTTCATACACCTGATAGTTGGCATCATATTTAGTTGTGAATTTTAAACAGTCTTTTCCCTTCATTCATGGTAATAAATAGCTAGCACCCAAGAGGGAGGTGAAAGCAATACATGTCCACTTCACATAGTATGACTGGGGAAAATACAGTAAAGCAACACATTTTATAAAAGAATCATTTAAAACTTTAATAAAGGCTAGTAGTCTGAGTCTAACTTTGATTTATCTTGTTTAATTAAACTCCAGGTTGTGGTGAATAGCTCTATTACTCATGGTTTCCATTGCAATTCTGTTCTTCAACACTGAAAGGCTCAAATAAAAAGACTTATACACCCACTGTCTTAGTGTGCTAAGCTTTACAATATATATGGTGCCAGAATATGAATGATCAAGGCAGGGAGTACCACAAAGTCTATGGTTGACTGAGGCATTCACTCACCACTGGTGTCTCCTAGTGGTTAGGCTGAAGCATGACAGGCCCTCTCCTTTGGGGGCTCCCTAGGCTGACAGCTGCTGTAGGCCTGCAATGGTCCTTCCTTTCATGACTGGACCTCAGGCCAGGTCACTCATTTGCATCTGCTCCTCTCAGGTGATATAAAGAATCCAGCAGTAGGTGTAGGTTAGACAAGTAGCTCCAGGCTTCCCCTTCATAGAATCATAGAATCATAGGACTGGAAGGGACCTCGAGAGGTCATCGAGTCCGGCCCCCCGCCCTCAAGGCAGGACCAAACTCCGTCTACACCATCTCTGACAGATGTCTATCTAACCTGTTCTTAAATATCTCCAGAGAGGGAGATTCCACCACCTCCCTTGGCAATTTATTCCAATATTTGACCACCCTGACAGTTAGGAATTTTTTCCTAATGTCCAATCTAACCCTCCCTTGCTGCACTTTAAGCCCATTACTCCTTGTCCTGTCCTCAGAAACCAAGAGGAACAAATTTTCTCCTTCCTCCTTGTGACACCCTTTTAGATATTTGAAAACCGCTATCATGTCCCCCCTTAATCTTCTTTTTTCCAAACTAAACAAGCCCAGTTCATGAAGCCTGGCTTCATAGGTCATGTTCTCTAGACCTTTAATCATTCTTGTTGCTCTTCTCTGTACCCTTTCCAATTTCTCCACATCTTTCTTGAAATGTGGCGCCCAGAACTGGACACAGTACTCCAGCTGAGGCCTAACTAGTGCAGAGTAGAGCGGCAGAATGACTTCACGAGTTTTGCTTACAACACACCTGTTGATACAACCTAGAATCATATTTGCTTCTTTTGCAACAGCATCACACTGTTGACTCATATTCAACTCATATCCACTATGACCCCTAGATCCCTTTCCGCCATGCTCCTTCCTAGACAGTCGCTTCCCATCTTGTATGTATGGAACTGATTGTTCCTTCCTAAGTGGAGCACTTTGCATTTCTCTTTATTAAACTTCATCCTGTTTACCTCTGACCATTTCTCTAACTTGCTAAGGTCATTTTGAATTATGTCCCTATCCTCCAAAGAAGTTGCAACCCCACCCAGTTTGGTATCATCTGCAAACTTAATAAGCGTACTCTCTATCCCAATATCTACATCGTTGATGAAGATATTGAACAGTACGGGTCCCAAAATAGACCCTTGCGGAACTCCACTTGTTATCCCTTTCCAGCAGGATTTAGCACCGTTAACAACAACTCTCTGACTACGGTTATCCAGCCAATTATGCACCCACCTTATCGTGGCCCTATCTAAGTTATATTTGCCTAGTTTATCAATAAGAATATCATGCGAGACCGTATCAAATGCCTTACTAAAGTCTAGGTATATGACATCCACCGCTTCTCCCTTATCCACAAGGCTCGTTATCCTATCAAAGAAAGCTATCAGATTAGTTTGGCATGACTTGTTCTTCACAAACCCATGCTGGCTATTCCCTATCACTTTATTACCTTCCAAGTATTTGCATATGATTTCCTTAATTACCTGCTCCATTATCTTCCCTGGGACAGACGTTAAACTGACCGGTCTGTAGTTTCCTGGGTTGTTCTTATTCCCCTTTTTATAGATGGGCACAATATTTGCCCTTTTCCAGTCTTCTGGTATCTCCCATGTCTTCCATGATTTTTCAAAGATCATAGCTAAAGGCTTAGATACCTCCTCTATCAGCTCCTTGAGTATCCTGGGATGCATTTCATCAGGACCTGGTGACTTGCTGACATCTAACTTTCCTAAGTGATTTTTAACTTGTTCTTTGTGTATCCTATCTTCTAAACTTACCCTCTCTCTGCTTGTATTCACTACGTTAGGCACACCTCCAGACTTCTCGGTGAAGACCGAAACAAAGAAGTCATTGAGCATCTCAGCCATTTCCAAGTTTCCTGTTACTGCTTCTCCCTCCTCACTGAGCAGTGGGCCTACCCTGTCCTTGGTCTTCCTCTTGCTTTTAATGTATTTATAAAAGGTCTTCTGGTTTCCCTTTATGCCTGTAGCTAGTTTGATCTCATTTTGTGCCTTTGCCTTTCTAATCTTGCCCCTGCATTCCCGTGTTGCTTGCCTATATTCATCCTTTGTTATTTGTCCTAGTTTCCATTTTGTATAGGACTCCTTTTTTATTTTGAGATCATGCAAGATCTCCTTGTTAAGCCAAGCTGGTCTTTTGCCATATTTTCTATCTTTCCTACACAGCGGAATTGTTTGCTTTTGGGCCCTTAACAACGTCCCTTTGAAATACTTCCAACTCTCCTCAGTTGTTTTTCCCTTCAGTCTTGCTTCCCATGGGACCTTACCTACAAGTTCTCTGAGCTTATCAAAATCTGCCTTCCTGAAATCCATTACCTCAATTGTGCTGGTCTCCCTTCTACCTTTCCTTAAGATCATGAACTCTATTATTTCATGATCACTGTCCCCCATACTGTCTTCCACTTTCAAGTTCTCAACTAGTTCCTCCCTATTTGTTAAAATCAAATCCAGAACAGCTTCTCCTCTGGTAGCTTTTTCAACCTTCTGAAACAGAAAGTTGTCTCCAATACAGTCCAGAAACTTATTGGACAGCCTGTGCCCCGCTGTGTTAGTTTCCCAACATATGTCTGGATAGTTGAAGTCCCCCATCACCACCAAATCTTGGGCTTTGGATAGTTTTGTTAATTGTTTAAAAAAGGCCTCATCCACCTCTTCCACCTGGCTAGGTGGCCTGTAGTAGACTCCTAGCATGACATCACCCTCATTTTTTACCCCTATTAGCTTAACCCAGAGACTCTCTACACAGCTATCTCCTACGTTCATCTCCACTTCAGTCCAAGTGTGTACATTTTTAATATACAAGGCAACCCCTCCTCCCTTTTTTACCTGTCTGTCCTTCCTGAGCAAGCCGTACCCTTGCATACCAACATTCCAATCGTGCGTCCCATCCCACCAGGTTTCTGTAATACCAATGATATCATAGTTGTATTTATTTGTTAGCAATTCCAGTTCTTCCTGTTTATTACCCATACTTCTCGCATTGTATATAGGCATCTAAGATACTGATTTGATCTTGCCTCCCTGTTGTGCCCTGACCCTCCTTTCTCCTTGCCATTGTAGGCCGTAGTCCCCCCTATTTCCAACCCATCTCCCAGTCCCGCACATTCAGCACTTACCTGTGGGCTTTGCTCACCTGTCCCCATCGAACCTAGTTTAAAGCCCTCCTCACAAGGTTAGCCAGTCCTTGTGTCCGGATCTTATGGTCTTGACCCTTCTATCTTCAGGGCCTTCCCGGTGTCAATTTCCTGAACAAAGGGTAGACATCTATCTACACTGACGTGGTTAGGGGAAATCTGAACCCACCCCCCTAACTCTAATCCAGTTCCCAGTGGAATGCAACTCAGACTTCAACACCAAAGTGCTCTCCTACTACCAGTCTCCCATCACCTTCTGAGGTGTAATCCATTCCGGGGGTTGTGTCACAACCTGCTCTGCCTCTATAAGTGCCTCACAAAGCTTTATTCTTGTAGTTCCCAACCTGGCGCACTCACAAGCATTCAAATGCTGCAAGTTTAAATTGTGGCCCAGGGATACTAGGGTTTTTTGCCTTCTTTTGCAAGAGCTATCTCTCTGGGTGGGGGCAGGGAGGAATGGGGTGTAGATCCACTTCATCCTTATTAAGGGATGAGGAGTCCTGTGGCACCTTATAGACTAACAGATTTATTGGAGCATAAGCTTTCATTAGCGAAGAACCTCTTCATCAGATGCATGCATCTGACGAAGTGGGTCTTTACCCACAAAAACTTATGCTCCAGTAAATCTGTTAGTCTAAGGTGCCACAGGACTCCTCGTCGCTTTTGCAGAATCAGACGAACACAGCTACCCCTCTGATACTTCACCCTCATTCTAATCCTCAAGTGCCTTAGTGGCACAGTTTGGTCCATAATGTATATTTGATCAAATCACCATTAAACGGTTGGGGCTGTGATATTGGGGTGTAATTTAGAGCCTCCATCCTGCCTATTATCGTTAGGGCTTTAAATGATCTGCTGCTGTGGCATGCATGCAGTTTTGTGGGAATCTGTGTGCTGTGCCACCCTGGTTCAGCACTCTGACCCCAACAGCAAACTAGGAAACAAAAGCCTCATGCTGGTGTTCACCAGCCTTATTTATATTAGCAGGGTGACCTGAATACACTCCCTGTCCTAAATTTTCTTCAGACCAGGTTCCCTGAAGTGTCCGGTCCTCTCTGGGAATACTCAGAAATAATAAAGCACATGTCTCCTTTCAAGCGACAAATAAAGTTCACTCCAGTTCAAATAAAGCACTGCATTGGTTTAGAGTAAAAGTAGATCAAGTTTATTAACAAAAGTACATAGTTCAAGTGATACTGACTTTGTTCAAGTAATTTATTTCCTTTTCAGCCATGACTGACTTTCTCTCAGTCAGGACCTTCCTCAGAAGTAAAAGATACCAGTTTCCATTTTTCCTAGCTGAAAGTTCTTTGCCCTAACCATATTTCTCACCCGGGATATTTTTCTGGAAAAATATACTTAGGTCCACACTGCTATTGCATTCTTTTGACAGAAAGTTGATAGAATGGAGAGGTTTTTTCTGATGTGGTAAACGTCTTTTGATGAGGAAGAAGTCTTTTTCTGAAAAAGCTTTTTCAGAAAAAGGCGTGTGTGGATGTGGAAGAGAGTGTTTTTTCAAAAGAAGAGGCCTCCAGGAAAAAGCACAGGTGCTCTGGTGGCCACTCCATCCAAAGTAATCACAACTTAAATGCAAGATAGCATCCAATCAATGTGGACACTATCTTTCGAAAAAGCAGATAGCTTTTTTGTTGCACTTTTCCTGTGTGAACGCTCTCTTTCTAAAGATGTTTTCTGGAAGATCTCTTCCAGAAAAGCTTCTTCCAAAAGAAGCCTATAGTCTAGACATAGCCCCAGATTCAGTTTTCAGAGATGTCAGTCCCCCTAGACTGAGGAGCCCATCTTTCTCAGCTTGCAAGAGCTCTGTCCCCTTAAGTCTTTCCAGTGATGGATGAGTGTTCTCTCTCCTTATAGCTTTCCAAACTCACAGAGTAGTCACCAGACTCAAGATGGCCTCATGCTGTTGTTCTTCTCTTCCTGTGTGCTTCCCATCCCCCATGCTGATTCATATGTGAATGGGGCTATAATGTTATCTGATTAAAATTTGAAAAAGTTGCTACCACTGTTATATAATTGCAACAGATCAGGGCTACGTCTACACTGGCCCCTTTTCCGGAAGGGGCATGTAAATTTCACCAGTCGTCGTAGGGAAATCTGCGGGGGATTTAAATATCCCCCGCGGCATTTAAATAAAAATGTCCGCCGCTTTTTTCCGGCTTTTAAAAAAGCCGGAAAAGAGCGTCTACACTGGCCCCGATCCTCCGGAAAAAGCGCCCTTTTCCGGAGGGTCTTATTCCTACTTTGAAGTTTCCTACTCTGAAGTTTCCTACTTTGAAGTAGGAATAAGACCCTCCGGAAAAGGGCACTTTTTCTGGAGGATCGGGGCCAGTGTAGACGCTCTTTTCCGGCTTTTTTAAAAGCCGGAAAAAAGCGGCGGACATTTTTATTTAAATGCCGTGGGGGGATATTTAAATCCCCCGCGGATTTCCCTACGACGACTGGTGAAATTTACATGCCCCTTCCGGAAAAGGGGCCAGTGTAGACGTAGCCAATATGTAAAGTGTTTCAAGTAATTTGTCAATCAAAAGGTTATGATTTAATGAATATGATTATGCATGAATTATATTTAAGTATTGGCTCCATATCTGTATTTCAGATATGTTAGCTTTTATGGTAATGTCCACGAGGTATTTAGCCTGCTTATTTTGAAGAGACTGTTCAAGTTGAGTGGCCCATTCAAAGAACATTTAACTACACTTAATTAATTTTCCAGTGAATGTTCTGTTTGGTGTATAGGTAATGGGTTTCTACTATGACTAAGCAGAATTATGCATGGACATATAATTCCAAACTCACCATCTTGTTACTATAATTTTCCACAGTGGAAATAATGGATTTCTCTTCACGACAGAAACTTGTAGCCAGACATGAACCCCATCTTGTCCCGTCCCCCCCGAGAGCAAGAGAAAGGCAGTCAGCCTTTGATGCCTTGGGAATGCAGGTGTGCTGCCTGTCCCTGACTCTACCATAATCGGAAACCAGACAGTAAATGGGCTAGCTGACGACTCGGGGCCTCCCGCCATCCTGATGGCTAGTACCAGTAATTGACACGCCTGCACTGTCCCAGGAGAGGAATCTTTGCCCATCACATACCAGAGGTGCCCATTGTCTGCATTTTCCCAGGTGTGAATTATGCTTTGCATCCTTCTTGGGAAACTTGGTGTTCAAAGCCATTTTTCCTAATTGGCCACTTGAGACCAGGAAGAAGCCTACGTGACCCAAGGGGTATAAAGAGGGGTTTAGTAGCCCACCCCATTTGAGCTCCAATCATCTATACCTGCTGGCAGGTATTGATTGTCTCCTGAGGTCTGTGGGATGCCCAATCTCGCCCTACTTCTTAGCGAGGGATTGAGAGAAAGACGCTGGCCAAGCCAAGTCTGGAACGCAGGGGTGAGAATATATACCTGCTAGGTGTCTATTTTGCATGCATTTAATAAGAGCTCAGAAAACCAAAAGGGTTTCATGGTACCTGTAAGTGACTTATTAGTGTAATTTCTGTCCTGTCCTTTGTAGTGGCTGTGTTATCTGTAACACAGTAGTAGCATTTAACAGCTAAGTTTACCCTGTAACAATAAAATAGTAACTGTTTAAGCTTTAACCTGACTCCTTCAGTTGCTGTAACAGAACCAAGCACAATTTAAAAGAACTTCAGCCAGTCATAAGGGACAGATATAGGGAGAGCTTGAGCGTTGGATCATGTCGCTTCCAGGGGACAGATCTGTTGGGGCATCTCTCAGCCTCCCCAGGCTGCCCGCTGCGAAGGAATCATGTATCCTAGCAGTAAAAATCTGAGGTGTAATAAGCTCTCCCTGTAAACTTGTTGGGGTGCCCGTCAACCTTCTCCAGGTTGCCCGCTGCAAAGGGACCCCGGTCTCAGCAGTTGAAGTCTCGGGTGTATAACACACACACACACCATGCACTGCCCTGACCATCGGCTGACTGACAAAACTATAAAAGGCATTGCAAATATGTCAATTTTTCCTTTCTCCTACTCCAACCTCTTTCCTACTCAAACCTCTAAACCATGAACTTATAGTAATGGGAGTGTTCTAACCAAGGGACTGAAGACCTTCCAATAATCTGGAAGCAACCAGAGATGTAACAAGTCATCAGTTTTATTTAATCACTGCTATAAGTCTGAACCAAGAACTTTACAATTAATGTATTTGATTCCTTTAACCAATTTTAACTCTCCTCTTTCTTTCTATTTTATAAATAAACCTTTAGATTTTTAATACCAAAGGATTGCAACAGCATGATTTTTGAGTAAGATCTGAGCTATATATTGACCTGGATATGTGACTGATTCTTTGAGATCAGACGAGCCATCTGTATTAACACGAGTGTTGTGAGCAAGACACGAAAAGTCATTCTTTCACTCTACTCTGAACTGATTAGGCCTCAGATGGAGTTTTGTGTCCAGTTTTGCGTGCCACATTTCAAGAAAGAGGTGAAGAAATTGGAGAAGTTCCAGAGAAGAGAAACAAAAATGATTAAAGGTCTTTAAAACATCAGCTATGAGGGAAGATTGAAATAATTGGTTTGTTTAGTTTATAAAAGAGAAGACTGAGATGGGACATGATAGCAGTTTTCAAGTACCTAAAAGGATACTACAAGGAAGAGGGAGAAAAATTGTTCCACTTGACCTCTGATGATAGGACAAGAAGCAATGGGCTTAAATTGCAGCAGGGGCGGTTTAGATTGGACATTAGGGAAAACTTCCTCACTGTCAGGGTGGTTAAACACTGGAATAAATTGCCTAGGGAGATTGTGGAATCTCCTTCATTGGATATATTTAAGAGCAAGTTTGATAGACATCTGTTAGAGTTTATGTAGATTGCACTTGGTCCTGCCATGAGGGCAGGGTACTGGACTTGATGATACAAGGTCCCTTCCAGTTCTAGTATTCTATGATGATTAAATTAGTTTTAAATATCATTTATCATTAAGTTCAGTGGTTTTGGTGGTGATACCAGGACTAGGATACCTAAGAAAACTATTTTTTCTGACTTCTTATTTGTCAGTGTGGTGAAATAAAAGTTTACTTTTGTTGCTGGTTTGGTATAATGTATAGGAAAATAACCACCAGTTTTTTCTCAGCAGTTTTTCCTGAATCTGGTATTATCAGTAGTGACCTAAGGAGGTACAGTTATAAGGACTACCATTGTGTTTGATCACACTTTGCTTAATTTCAGTGAAGAGAGATGGATGTGTTTTCTCCAGAAAGGAAGGCAGCTGCTTTGCCCTTTGTTTGACCAGTCTTTAAAGCATGCCACCTTTAGTGTTTATATCATGACAACTCTGTCTTAGGTGTAAACGACTATGTCAGATCTATCAAGAGTTGCTGACAAAAAGTAGTGAACCAAAATGGGCCTCTGTGTCACAGGGACCTCATCAAGATTGTTCTTGCAACACTACTGAAAATCAGGTTACTTTTTATGTGGATAGTAGCTCTTTCTGCAGTCTTTTCCTTCCTTTAAGAGTACTAGTTTGTAACACAGTGGAGTATAACCAAACACATTGCAAACTGAAAAACACTGGATTTTACTATCATTGAATAAGACAGGCTGGAAGCAAAAACCGGTGGGGAATAGACAACATGTACTTACATGTCAATATCAACCATCAGCAGTGAGGAGTAAGAAAAGATTCAACAGACACATGACAGCTTAACAAAGTTTTAGTAGAGCTATAGGGCTTAGTTTTCCCATTTGAATACCTGATATTACATGTCTAAATGCATACATAAGTACAGAAAATAAGTATGGATATGAAATTATTAATTAAAATGTAGGCATCTAACTATAGGCATTCAAGTTGAAAAATTAAGTCCAAACCATGTAAAATGTATTTCGGTGAGGTGGTATTTATTGTGTTATTTCACCATAGCTTTTTTGGGGGGTGGGGGAATGTACCTTATCTTCTGCTGAAATGTATCGCTTAAAAGCACATATAGAAATTGTGGAATGAATTGCTAGGGAAAAGCCATTATCATATAGTGAAGTGCTTTGTCTATTAATGCTGAATAAAGTGTTCTTGAGAGAGAAAAAATATAAAAAATATAAATTAGGTTCTTTCTGATTACACTGATACAGTGTTACTTTTAATGTGTAACAGACATAACTGAGGAAACAGTGACAATGACTAGATGTATGACTTTGCCTTTGTTCACTGCTGCTTACTCACCGTTTTCCTATTGCTGCTCCATTCTGGAGGCAGCACATATTCAGAATTTGATCCTTGAACTTTTACCCCAACACAGATCTAGGGTTGTGGAAGCAGGAATAAGGGATAAGAGGATTTGTGTGAAGCCATCTTAGGGTTTGTCAGTAGCAGAGCAAAAGTCAGGTTAAGTCTTTGGCCTGACAATGCAAGAGCTGTAATAAGATGCTGCCTTTGCCTTTCACCTCGCTTTAGGAGATAAGGATAGAATGCTGACTGAAGCAACAACCTTGAGATAAAGGAGCATATGGGTGGAACTAAAATAACTGTTAGCCATTGGTGTTTGTAATGGGAAGGAGACTAATTGTTTATTGCTATTATATGTAACGAGCAGTATATAAACTGCTTCATAATTGCTTGTATTCGAAGATCTGCCTAATGGGGGGGGACCTTCCCCCCTGTCCAAATCAGGCTTCCCTTGCAGTATTACTCAAATAAACTGCCTCTGGCTATTTGTTGCTTACAAACGCAGAGTGAAGGCTTGTTTTCTTCCATAGGGTACTCCCAGAATAGCCCACCTATTGCCCTCTCTGGCTATGTCTACACTACCCTCCTAATTCGAACTAATAGGGTAATGTAGGCATACCGCACTTGCAAATGAAGCCCGGGATTTGAATTTCCCGGGCTTCATTTGCATGAAGCCGGCCGGCACCATTTTTAAATGCCGGCAGTTCGAACCCCGTGCCGCGCGGCTACACGCGGCACGGAGTAGCTAGTTCGGATTAGGCTTCCTAATACGAACTAGCTGTACTCCTCGTGGAATGAGGAGTACAGCTAGTTCGGATTAGGAAGCCTAATACGAACTAGCTACTCCGTGCCGCGTGTAGCTGCGCGGCACGGGGTTCGAACTGCCGGCATTTAAAAATGGTGCCGGCCGGCTTCATGCAAATGAAGCCCGGGAAATTCAAATCCCGGGCTTCATTTGCAAGTGCGGTATGCCTACATTACCCTCCTAGTTCGAATTAGGAGGGTAGTGTAGACATACCCTCTCTTTCTGTAACAAAGGTTCCCTCAAAATAAATTAATTTAAATATCCCCTAAGGTTTTCCCTTAAAACAACCCACCTTTTCATCTATCTGCTCTCAGCAGGTATGGGCCTGCAAGGTTGCTAAGGAATTACCCTGGAGATACATATACAACCTTCTGATAAATGAATGACACAAACAGTCTTTTTTCCAAATCAAAACACCTTTTTATTGGTGCAGAAATCAATACCTGACACAGTAACATTATTGTCGTTATAAAACATAGATCTCTCAGAACATGATAGAGACAAACCCAAATTTATAATTTGGAGTAATACTAAGTGGCTGCTTCAGGCGATGAGTCATCCACAGGTCACTAACAGTAACATTTCTTAGATGTTCTCCCTGTAATCCTGTTCTTGGTCTTCTTTCTGCTTTGCTCTCGCTCCCTCCCCCTGCACCGCCTTAACTCTCAGCCGTCAACTGACATGCTGACCTTTATACCATTCTGTCAGAACTTTTTAAACACTTCTGTTAATATCTTTTTGTCAGGTCTTTCTTGGATGCATACCAAGTATCAATATTCTATTTTTAGACTTGCTGTAAGTTCTATTCTTAGACATCAAGGAAGCCACAAGATTCTGGGGAAAGAATTACAATTTATTCAACAGAATTTGAGCCTTTTTCTTACCATGAGAATAACTGATGAGAAGCTCTCCACACAGATCTTTATGGAGCTTTGTTACCCTCTCTTCTCAGAGATATTTCCACAGGAGTGGCCTGGGACAAAGTGAAGAATTCTTCTGACCTTTTCAATAGTTTTACAAAAAACAGGAGCATCACAGAGAAATAAGCTGCAAACCTTTACAACATATCTGCCTTCTGAATGAATGCCACTAAACAGTGAACAGGAAAGAATCTATGTGACCTGGAGAGAAAATAGTTGTATCCAGATTGATATTGGTGTTTCAGAACAAGACTGATATTTGGTTTTTTTCTAATTAGCATATAAAAAATGAAGCTAGAACAATTAAAACTCATTAGGGCATTTTAAATTACTTTGGTGAGGCATCTTTTAAAAGCTCACAGAAGCACTAACTGAATCTTTATTAATCCATTTGGTATTTATAGGAATAACATTAGTCAGAATGAATTAATTTCATAGTAATATGGACATCATAAGAAAGTCTAGGGGGTTTCTACTGTTAGTCAGAAGTAAGTGACAGGCATTGTGGTCTTAACAAATGATCTTCGGCCTGGGATCTAAGAACTCCTGTGTTTGAAGCATGCCAGTGACATTAACACACTGTATAGCCTTGGGTAAGTAGGTCTCTCAAGGTTTCAGCTTCTCTTATACACAAAATGGGAAACATACTGTTCATAGATTACTTTCAGGGGTATTTTAAGACATAATTAGATAGTGTTTATAATGTGGATATGGCTTTTCCTGCAGCTGCTTTAAAGTCAATGGGAGTATCACACTGACCACACTGAGAAGAAAACCAGGCATTTTTTTAATGGTATTAGAACTAGTGGAAATCTTTTTTTTTTAACTGAAAATTGTTTTCTCAATTAGATTGATTGTTTGACTGAAGATGTTTGCTTTCCTTATTTTTTTATTCAAAAGATAAAAAACAAACATTTTCTACAGTTTTTGTCAAGATTTTTCACATTAGTATTTTTCAACAGTCAAAAAAAAAAAAAAAAAAAAAGAACCCTCCCACCCACACATCTCTATGAAAACAGGATATTTTCTGTCAGCTTTAATTAGTGTTGTCTGGCATATTATGTTAATAGGGTATTCAATTAAATACCGAACACTGTAGGAAAGCAAATTGTGGTATGTTAGGAACTTTATTATTGGTTACACAGAACATCTTGGTTTATTGCACAAATACAAATTCTTTCATAGGTATTGTCCATGAGGAAGTCTTTCTGCAGTTACTTTCTACTAGTACTGAGCAAAATATTTCTAATGGACGTTAGCTCACTTGAATTGAACTTAAAGCTCAAAATTCAGTGCATTTATGATCCTGAGCCAGTATTCAGAAAAGTTGGATGAACATTTGCTAAAGTTAGTCGGAGAACTTCCTTTGCATACCTGACATTCCTTGCCTAAGCCCTGGTCTTCATAACTCCCCCTTATTTCAAAATAACAAGTGGAGCATCCACACTACCAAGTTAGTTATTTTGAAATAATGGGCTGGTTATTTCAAACTCTGTACTCCTGCTTTCCTCAAGGAATAACACTATTTCAAAATAGTTATTTTGA